>NC_135963.1:54956704-54958923 GCF_053455715.1 Rhinoraja longicauda | reverse complement strand
ACACATTAGTTTAGTTTAGAGATACAGAGTGGAAAACAGGGTCCTTCGGCCCGCCGAACCGAGTCAATAGACAATAGACAATAGGTGCAGGAGGGAGGCCATTCGGCCCTTCGAGCCAGCACCGCCATTCAATGTGATCATGGCTGATCATTCTCAATCAGTACCCCGTTCCTGCCTTCTCCCCATACCCCCTGACTCCGCTATCATTAAGGGCTCTGTCTAGCTCTCTCTTGAATGCATTCAGAGAATTGTCCTCCACTGCCTTCTGAGGCAGAGAATCCCACAGATTCACAACTCTCTGACTGAAAAAGTTTTTCCTCATCTCCGTTCTAAATGGCCTACCCCTTATTCTTAAACTATGGCCCCTGGTTCTGGACTCCCCCAACATTGGGAACATGTTTCCTGCCTCTAACGTGTCCAACCCCTTAATAATCTTATACGTTTCGATAAGATCTCCTCTCATCCTTCTAAATTCCAGTGTATACAAGCCTAGTCGCTCCAGTCTTTGAACATATGACAGTCCCACCATTAACCTAGTGAACCTACGCTGCACGCCGCTCAATAGCAAGAGTCCGCGCCGACCTGTGGAAAGACTGTGCTTGATTACAATCAAGTCATCCACAGAGAACAGGATGAAAGTCCAGTAAAATGTGATTAAAGATAGATTAGGTTGTCTCCAATGAGGTAGATGGTAGGTCGGGACTGCTCTCTAGTTGGTGAGAGGATGGTTCAGTTGCCTGATATTGGAAAACAAAGTTGTACCATTTCCTGGTGCAGATTTTTTGTGCTGTACAATCTCCCTGGCTTCCAGATGATATGTTTCGTTGGCCAATAGTCTGCACTGGAAAGTAAACACTGGTCCTCTGTGCTACATTAAACAGAAAGAAATTTAACTGCATAAAATCATGAGGAGAATGGAATAGAACAAACAATGAGATTCTTGCTTGAAGCAGCACAATAGACCCTTATGTGCATGTGGTCTGAAGAAGGGTCTCCACACGAAACGTCACCCATTCCGTCTCTCCAGAGATGCTGCCTGTTCCCGCTGAGTTACTCCAGCATTTTGTGTTTACCTGTGATCTGACAGATGGGTGACAAAATGCTGGAGTAACTCAGCGGGTCAGGCAGCATCTCAGGAGAGAAGGAATGGGTGACAAAATGCTGGAGGTAACTCAGCGGGTCAGGCAGCATCTCAGGAGAGAATGAATGGGTACAAGAAATTTAACTGCATAAAATCATGAGGAGAATGGAATAGAACAAACAATGAGATTCTTGCTTGAAGCAGCACAATAGACCTTATGTGCATGTGGTCTGAAGAAGGGTCTCGACCCGAAACGTCACCCCATTCCTTCTCTCCTGAAATGCTGCCTGACCTGCTGAGTTACTCCAGCATTTTTGTGAAATAAATAACTGTGATCTGACAGAGGTGTAGAAGAACATGAAGGAACTCTATAGGGTGAATGCACAGAATCTTTTCCCAGGGTAGGGGAATCAAAAAGCAGAGGTTTAAGGTGAGTTCGGGCAGGATTTGGGATAAAACGTTTTCCACACAGTGGGTGTATGGAACGAGCTGCCAGAGGGAGGTACTACAACACCATTTAAAAAACACTTGGACAGGTATGTGAATGGGAAAGGTTTTGGGAGGATATGGGCCAAACTCGGGCTAGCTTCGATGGGGCATCTTGGTCAGCATGGACCGGTTGGGCTGAAGGGCCTGTCTCTGTGCTGTACAGCTCTGTGACTGACTTTCATTCCCTTTCTCCCAGCAGGAAGGCGATGGGCAGAGTGGCGGGGGGGAAGTCAAGACAAGGATTTGCTCTTTAGGACGAAGAAGATCATTGATGCAGTCAAGCTGCAAAGGGTGCAGGGAAGACTTGCGAGGATGGTTGCCAGGGCATGAGGGCCTGAGCTACAGGGAGTGGTTGGGGCAGGCTTGGGACTCTGTTCCTTGGAGCGCAGGAGGATGAGGAGTGATTTTATAGAGGGGGTATAAAATCATGAGAGGAATAGGCGGTCTCTTGCATGTGGGATCTGTGGACTATTTGTGTACACTTGCTAATCGGGGATGTGCAATGCTCTACTGGACTGGAAAAAGAATGGACACTGTGTGTTTGCCATTTGCACATGTGACAATGAAAACACCATTGAACCAATGTAAGGGTGATCGCCGGTCGGCACAGACTCGGTGGGCTGAAGGGCCTGTTTCCATGCAGTGTCTC
>NC_135963.1:54794204-54951704 GCF_053455715.1 Rhinoraja longicauda | reverse complement strand
CGCAATGCGCCAATCTTCCGGCACCATCCCCGTTTCTAATTCAATGTGATCATGGCTGATCATTCTCAATCAGTACCCCGTTCCTGCCTTCTCCCCATACCCCCTGACTCCGCTATCCTTAAGAGCTTTATCTAGCTCTCTCTTGAATGCATTCAGAGAATTGGCTTCCACTGCCTTCAGAGGCAGTTATACTACATTATAACTTGCTTAAAGATATAAATGAAGTGTGCCACCTTTTTTTAAAGTACAATTGTAATAAACTTTAAAGAAAAGCAGCGGGGAAGGGGGCCCTTTGGTGTTTGTGGGAAAGACACAAAGTGCTGGAGTAACTCTGTGGGTCTCTGGAGGACATGAATGGCTGGCGAACCAGGTCAGGACCCTTCTTCAGACTGATGAGCGTTATCTGATTAGTTAATGGATCAGATCGATGCTCTGAAGTCTTGTCCCTTTGCTTATTCTGTTACCTCCCACTTTTGCATTGCACCGTGCACTTTTTAGTCACTAAATCTCCTGGGTCTACCCAGTCCAACGGCGCTTAAGTGACCGCCACGTGTCTGATGGGGACTTTCCCCAATAACAGTGAGCATTTCCAACCTCCTCACTGCAAGCTGACTCCACAGCAAAACGTGAAGCGCTGGAACAACCCAGCAGGTCAGACCGTATCTCTGGAGAAAAAAGGATGGCTGACGTTTCGGGTCGAGACCCTCCTTCTGACTACTTCAGTCCTTTAAAATGTGAATAACTTTAAAAATATAACACCAATTTCAATGAAACTCCTTCCATTAGCACCAAAGAGACGACGGTGAGTGAGGTGGGCCTAAAATTGTTGCGCTATCGTGTACCGTTTTGGCTGTAGTTCAGGAACAAACAAACAAACAAACGAACGAGAGTTTTAGTATATAGATTTTTTTAGTGTTTACTTAACGTTTTCTTCAGAGGTCGAAGTGCTAAGTTGGGTAAAAAGAAAGACTCAACTATTTCCAGATTGCATGATCACCTAAAATAAAACTTCAAATCCCGTTGGTACATTGTCCACACAAGGAACTGCAGACGCTCGTTTACAAAAAAAGGACACAAAGTGCTGGAGTAACCCAGTGGGTCAGGCAGCATCTCTGGAGAACATGGATAGGTGACGGTTCGGGTTGGGACCCGTCTTCAGACTGATTGTAGTAGGGTGTGGAAGAAAGCTGGAAGAGAGGAGAGGCAGGACTACGCCCAGTGAGTGATAGGTGGATACAGGTGAAGAGGTGTTGACAAGCAGATGATTGGACAAAGGCCAGGGATGAAAAGGCAAAAGGTGTGGGATAAGCAGAATCAAGAAAATGCAGATGCTCGTTTACAAAAAAAAAAGTGCTGGAGTAACTCAACAAGTCAGGCAGCATCCATGGAGAACATGGATAGGTGACATTTCAGGTTGGGACTTTTCTTCAGACTCTGACATAAGGATAGAAGAGGTACAAATTGTGAAAGTAGACACAAAACGCTGGAGCAACTCAGCGGGTCAGGCGGCAAACAGGCCCTTCGGCCAACGGTTCCCATACTATATCCTTCAATCAATCAATGTGAAATGTACCAGGCACTAGCATTTCTAGCTGTGACCCGCTGAGTTGCTCCAGCATTTTGTGTCTACCTTCGATTTAAACCAGCATCTGCAGTTTTTTATTCTCTACAAATTGTGAAGCCAGAGGAAGGAATATGGGTGGATGTGGTCGGGGAGGGGGAGAAGTGGGAACGGGTCCAGGTGGGACACAGGGAAGGGGGGTGAGAGGGGGGAGGTGAGGAGGTAATGTACCTGTTGGTTCCATTGACAGCCTGACGGTTTGCCTGAATAAAGACCCCTTAAGATACAGCGTGGAAACAGGCCCTTCGGCCAACGGTTCCCATACTATATCCTTCAATCAATCAATGTGAAATGTACCAGGCACTAGCATTTCTAGCTGTGAAGGGCCGAATGGCCTCCTCCTGCACCTATTGTCTATTGTCTATTATTGAATGTCTGGGAGTTTATGTTTAATTTTGTTTCCGGATACAGCGTGGAAAAAAGGCCCTTCTGCCCACCGAGTCCATGCCAACCAGCGGTCACCCTTTCACTAGTTCTATCCTGCACACCAGGGATAATATACAGAAGCCAATCAACCTGCAATCCAGCACGTCTTTGGAGTGTGGGAGGAGACCCGGAGCACCTGGAGAAAACCCACACGGTCACAGGGAGAACGTGCAAACTCCGCACAGACAGCACCCATAGTCAGGATCAAACCCTTGTCTCTGGCTCTGTAAGGCAGCAACTCTACTGCTGTTCCAGTGTGCTTCCGAATGAGTGTATTTGTGTGTAGAGGCATAGAGTATACTGTGCTGAAACAGTGCCTTCTGCCCATCTTGTCCACGCCGACTGATATGCTAAGCTAGTAAGCTAGTTCTGGAATGTTGGGGGAGTCCAGAACCAGGGGCCACAGTTTAAGAATAAGGGGTAGGCCATTTAGAGCGGAGATGAGGAAAAAACTTTTTCAGTCAGAGAGTTGTGAATCTGTGGAATTCTCTACCTCAGAAGGCAGTGGAGGCCAATTCTCTGAATGCATTCAAGAGAGAGCTAGATAGAGCTCTTAAGGATAGCGGAGTCAGGGGGTTTGGGGAGAAGGCAGGAACGGGGTACTGATTGAGAATGATCAGCCATGATCACATTGAATGGCGGTGCTGGCTCGAAGGGCCGAATGGCCTACTCCTGCACCTATTGTCTATTGTCTATTGTCCCACTTGCCCACGTTTGGCCTATGTCCTTCCAAACCTTCTCTGTCCATGTACCGGTCCATGTATCTTATAGTGCTGCTGTAATATGCCTGAGGATCCCTGTAATCTGATTGATGTCTGTGTGCGATGGACTCGACCAAACCTCATTATGGGTGTTTTTAAAAGCATATTGAAGCTCCTTTTAAATATTGGAAATTAATTATTCAGTTATGGAAATGCTATTTAAATCAAGCGTACTCAGGACTAATAGTGCAAAGGGTGATTAACAAGCAATAACTGGGACAGATGACAGACTGCGTGATTGGGATAATGAGAAGGAGGGAATCTTTAATAAATGTCTTAATGAACAGTCAGTCGGGAGCAAGAAGATTTAAAGCATTCCATTAACGCTCTTTGGTAATAATAAGGTCAATCAGACTGTAAACCCAACAATTCTCCCTGTAATCAGGATGTTCCTGGAAGTAAGAGACGGGAATTGGCTAGGATAGACTGGGGCAAATTATACTTAAAGGTGGAGATGCAATGGCCAAGATTTAAAGACCGCATGGATGAACTCCAGAAATTGTTCATCCCTGTCTGGCGAAAAAATAAAACTGGGAAGGTGGCTCAACTGTGGCTAACGAGGGAAATCAAGGATAGTGTTAAAATCAAGGAAAAGGCATATAAATTGGCCAGAAGTGGCAAACCGGAACACTGGGAGAAATTTAGAATTCAACAGAGGAGGACAAAGGGGTTAATTAAGAGGGGGGGTATGAAGGAAAGCTTGTAGAGAATATTTAAACTGACTCTAAAAGCTTCTTTAGATATGTAAAAAGGGAAAGGGTCTGGATCGATTGGCCAGGTGGGCGGAGGAATGGTTGATGGAATTTAATACAGAGAAGTGTGAGGTGTTGCATTTTGGGACTTTGAACAAAGGCAGGACCTACACAGTAAATGGTAGGCCTCTGGGTAGTGCTGTAGAGCCGAGGTATCTAGGAGTACAGGTGCGTGGTTCCTTGAAGGTCGAGTCGCAGGTAGATAAGGTGGTCAAAAGGTATTTTGGCACTTTGGCCTTCGTCAGTCAGAATATTGAGTATAGAAGTTGGGAGGTCATGTTGCAGTTTTATAAGAAGTTGGTGAGACTGCATTTAGAATATTGTGTTCAGTTCTGGGCACCATGTTATAGGAAAGATATTGTCAAGCGTGAAAGGGTTCAGAAAAGATTTACGGGGATGTCGCTAGGACTAGAGGGTGTGAGCTATAGGGAGAGGTTAAGTAGGCTGGGTCTCTATTCCATGGAGATTAGGAGGATGAGGAGTGATCTTATAGAGGTGTACAAAATCATGAGAGGAATAGATCGGGTAATGCACAGAGTCTTTTAACCAGAGTAGGGGAATCGAGGACCAGAGGACAAAGATGAAGGGGAAAAAATGTAATAGGAATCCGAGGGGTAACTTTTTCACACAAAGGGTGGTGGGTGTATGGAACAAGCTGCCAGAGGAGGTAGTTGAGGCTGGGACTATCCCAAAGTTTAAGAAACAGTTGGACAGGTACATGGATAGGACAGGTTTGGAGGGATATGGACCAAACGCAGGCAAGTGGGACTAGTGTAGCTGGGACATTGTTGGCCGGTGTGGGCGAGTTGGGCCAAAGGGCCTGTTTCCACACTGTATCACTCTGTGACTCTATGAAAAGATTAGTAAAGACAAATGTAGGTCCCTTGCAATCAGAGACAGGTGAATTCATAATGGGAAACAAAGAAATGGCAGGACAGTTAAACGGGTACTTTGTTTGTGTCTTCCTTAGTGAACACAGAACCAATCTCCCAGAAATACCAAGGGATTGAGGATCTAGTGGGAGGGAGGAACTGAAGAGAATCCACATTAGTCTGGAAATGGTGTTAGATAAACTGTTGGGACTGAAGGCAGACAAATCCCCAGGGCCTGATGGTCTGCATCCCAGAGTACTCAAGGAGGTGGCCCTAGAAATCATGGATGCATTGGTGATCATTTTCCAATGTTCTCTCGATTCTGGATCAGTTCCTGTGGATTGGATGGTAGTCAATGTAACCCCTCTGTTTAAGAAAGGATGGAGAGAGAAAACGGGGAATTATTGACCAGTTGGCCTTGCATCGGTAGTGGGGAAGATGCTTGGGTCGATTGTTAAAGATGTTAAAGCAGAGCATTTGGAAAGCAGTGACAGGATCAGTCAAAGTCAGCATGGATTTATGAAGGGGAAATCATGCTTGACTAATCTTCTGGAATTTTTTGAGGATGTAACAAGTAGAGTGGATACGGGAGAGCCAGTGGATGTGGTGTATCTGGACTTTCAAAAAGCCTTTGACAAGGTCCCACACGAGAGATTACTGTGCAAAATTAGAGCACATGGTATTGGGGGTAGGGTATTTACATGGATAGAGAACTGGTTGGCAGACAGGAAGCAAAGAGTAGGAATTAACAGGTCCTTTTCAGAATGGCAGGCAGTGACTAGTGGGGTGCCGCAAGGCTCAGTGCTGGGACCCCAGTTCGATACAGCCTATATTAACGATTTAGACGAGGGAATTAAATGTGACATCTCTAAGTTTGTGGATGACACAAAGCTGGGTGAGCTGCGATGAGGATGCTAAGAGGCTGCAGGGTGACTTGGATAGGTTGGGTGAATGGGCAGATGCAGTTTAATGTGGATTAATGTGTGGTTATCCACTTTGGTGGCAAGAACAGGAAGGCAGATTATTATCTGAATGGTGTCAGATTAGGAAAAGAGGAGATGCAACAAGACCTGGGTGTGCTTGTACATCAGTCACTGAAAGTAAGCATGCAGGTACAGCAGGCAGTGAAGAAAGCTAATGGCATGTTGGCCTTCATTGCGAGAGGATTTGAGTTTAGGAGCAAGGAGGTCCTACTGCATTTGTACTGGGCCCTGGTGAGACCGCACCTGGAGTATTGTGCGCAACTTTAGTCTCCTAATTTGAAGAAGGGCATTCTTGCTATTGAGGGAGTGCAGCGTAGGTTCACCAGGTTAATTCCCGGGATGATAGGACTGACATATGATGAAAGAATGGGTCGACTGGGCTTGTATTCACTGGAATTTAGAAGGATGAGAGGGGATCTTATAGAAACATATACAATTCTTAAAGGATTGGACAGGCTAGATGCAGGAAAAATGTTCCCGATGTTGGCGGAGTCCAGAACCGGGGGTCACAGTTTAAGAATAAGGGGTAGGCCATTTAGGATTGAGATGAGGAAAAATTTCTTCACCCAGAGAGTTGTGAATCTGTGGAATTCTCTGCCACAGAAGGCAGTGGAGGCCAATTCACTGGATGTTTTCAAGAGAGAGTTAGATTTAGCTCTTAGGACTAAAGGAATCAAGGGATATGGGGAAAAAGCAGGAACGGGGTACTGATTCTAGATGATCAGCCGTGATCATATTGAATGGCGGTGCTGGCTCGAGGGGCCGAATAGCCTACTCCTACACCTATTTTTCTATGTTTCAATGTTTCTATGTTTAAATAAGAACAGAATTCTAAATAGGGAAGGTTGAGGGGATACTAGTGTTTAGTTTATTGTCATGTGTACCGAGGTACAGTGCATTAAACCGCCCACAGTGTACAGATGCAGAATAAAGTGAATAGCGTTTAGGCCTCCACTGGCTTGAAGGGCCGAATGGCCTCCTCCTGCACCTATTGTCTATTGGCTATTGTCACTGGGTTGGAGTTGCAGGGGTCGACCTGGTCAGTCAATATCATTGATGTCCTCCACCGCTGCTCTACCGAGATGTGAAACCTCTAACCTATCCCTTGCACAGTGGTGCAGCTGGTAGAGCTGCTATCTCACAGCGCCAGAGACCCACGTCCGATCCTGACCTCGGGTGCTGTCTGTGTGTAGTGTGCACGTTCTCCCTGTTACCACGTGGGTTTCCTCCAGGTGTTCACTTTAGTTCAGTTCAGATTTTCAACGAGGAAATGGGTCCTTCGGCCCACCGAGTCTGTGCCGACCGGCGATCCCCAAACACTAGCACTATCCTACACCCACTAGGGACAATTTACAATTTTACCAAGCCAATTAACCTACAAACCTGTACGTCTTTGGAGTGTGGGGGGAAACCGGAGCTCCCGGAGAAAACCCACGCAGGTCACAGGAAGAGCGTACAAACTCCGTACAGACAGCACCCGTAGTCAGGATCGAACTTGGGTCTGTGACGCTGTAAGGCAGCAACTCTACCGCTGCGCCACCGTGCCGTCCTTGTGCTTCATCTTCCTCCCACACCCCAAAGATATGTGGGTTTGTAGGTTAATTGGCCTCTGTAAATTGCCCTTAGTGTGTAGGGATTGGATGAGAAAGTGGGATAACATGGACAAAATCCTCCTCATGACATACAAAGCCCTCCATAACCCGGCCCCATCCTACCTGACTGACCTCCTCCACAGACACACTCCCACCCGTACCCTCCGCTCTGCTGCTGCTAACCTCCTGTTTCCCCCCCCATCCGGACCAAACTCAGATCCTGGGGGGACAGGGCTTTCTCCATCGCTGCTCCCACCCTCTGGAACTCACTACCCCAAACCGTCAGAGACTCCTCCTCACTCACCACTTTCAAAACATCACTGACGTCTCATCTGTTCAGCACTGCCTTCAACCACTGACCGTTACCTCACCTTCTTTTTCCTTTTCTCTTTGTTTACTCATTTATCTATTTATTTTCTTTTATGTTTTAGTAAACCCTGTAAAGCGTCTTTGAGTGTTAGAAAAGCGCTATATAAATGTAATGCATTATTATTATTATTATTATTATTATTATTAACTAGTGTGAGCGGGTGATCGATGGTTGGCATGGACTTGGTTGGCCGAAGGGCCTGTTTCCATACAGTATCCTTAAACTAAAACTTTACACTAAACTAAACAATGGGTTTAGTGAAAATGGAGAAATGAGGAACTGCAGATGCTGGTTAATGCATCAAAGGACACAAAGTGCTGGAGTAACCCAGCAGGTCAGGCAGCATCAGTTTGAAGAAGGGATTCAATCTATGATACCATGTCCTCCAAGGATGCTGCCTGACCCGCTGAGTTACTCCAGCAATTTGTATACAATGGATTAACAAGAATTGTATTATCGTTGGTGTTTTGTGTGTTTTCAAAGCAGCTAGTTTTCCAGTGAGTAAGCCAAAAGAAAAAGTGGGAAGAATTTGTGGTTATAATTGATTTTCACCCGTGGAAATGCCTTTGCTTGTTTGGATAAAGCGAGCGAGAGGGAGGAGTGGAAATGGGGTTGCAGTTTGTGGTTAGCAATTCACACACATCCAGCACTAACATTGGGCAGTGTGTCAGGAACCGTGCAGGGACTCTGTGGGAGGTTGGTTGCAATAATCCATTAAAGAGCAGCTGATTTTTGTCAAAGCCAAACTCCTGCTATTGACATCAGGAAAGTGCTGGACAATTAGGCGTTGCCCCCTTTGGTGGGAGTTTATTGTTGCTAGATTCTTTATTGCACATTTTCCAAGCCCGAACGAAGCACCAAAGTGGGAATATATTTTTAAACTTTAAACTGGACTGTAAAATGGCACCAAAATGGCAACTCCTGCATACGGACTCAGTGGGCTGTTCTGTGCGTACTGGGCTAACACGGAGGACTGTACTCATGTACGGTGATAGTTCAACTAGGTTTAATGCAGAAAAAGAGAGAGCTGGATAGAGCTCTTAAGGATAGCGGAGTCAGGGGGTATGGGGAGAAGGCAGGAACGGGGTACTGATTGAGAAGGGCAGAATGGCCTACTCCTGCACCTATTGTCCATTGTCATGTGCCAATAATAAACCTAAACCGGAAACACTGGATTTATTAAGTTCATTGGTATTTCTCTTGTGACAAAACATTGTCAACGTTCATATCTAGCTATCTGTTTGATAAATAGACTCAATGAGGAGGCTCTGATATTTTTTGTAATGTATTTCTGTTCATTATTTACATATATGTAGGAAAAAAACCTGGTTTAAAATCGAAGGTAGGCACAAAACGCTGGAGTAACTCAGCGGGTCAGGCAGCATCTCTGGAGAGAAGGAATGGGTGACGTTTCGGGTCAAGACCCTTCTTCAGACTGAAACCCGAAACGTCACCCATTCCTTCTCTCCAGAGATGCTGCCTGACCCGCTGAGTTACTCCTGCATTTTGTGTCTACCTTCTGTTCATTATTTAATGACTTTTAGTTGGGGGGGATTTTTTCTCCTGAACAAACGTACTGAACAGGGGAGAGAAGGTCAAAGTTTGGCAGAGGGTTGAGGTGAGTGGGGTGGGGGGTCGTTAACAGTAACTGAACCTTGATGTTCCTTAATCTACTCCACCCTCAGTCTGAAGTTAAACTTAGGTAATAAAAAAGGAACTGCAGATGCTGGTTTATACCGAAGATAGACACAAAGTACTGGAGTAACTCAGCGGGACAGGCAGCATCTCTGGAGAACAATGGTGAGGTGACGGTTCAGGTCGTGACTTTTCTTCAGACTTAAATGTGGGTGTTTACCTCTGAGCAAGTGAAGGCTTTTCACGCTGCCTCGGCAAGGCCAGCATCATAATCAAGGTCCAGTCTCACCCCGGTCGGTCTCTCCCTCTTCTCCCCTCTCCCATCAGGCAAGAGGTACAGAAGTGTGAAAACGCACACCTCCAGATTCAGGGACAGTTTCTTCCCAGCTGTTATCAGGCGACTGAACCATCCTATCACCAACTAGAGAGCGGTCCTGACCTCCCATCTACCTCATTGGAGACCCTCAGACTATCTTTAATCAGACGTTACTGGATTTTTTGTTGCACTAAATGTTTAGAGAGAGAGAGATACAGCACAGAAACAGGCCCTTCGGCCCACCGGGTCCACGCCGCCCAGCGATCCCTGCACACTAACACTGTCCTACACCCACTAGGGACAATCTTTACATTTTCCCAGCCAATTAACCTACAAACCTGTATGTCTTTGGAATGTGGGAGGAAACCGAAGATCTCGGAGGAAACCCACGCAGGTCACGGGGAGAACGTACAAACTCCGTACAGACGGCGCCCGTAGTCAGGATCGAACCTGAGACTCCGGCGCTGCATTCGCTGTAAGGCAGCAACTCTACCGCTGCACCACCTATCCCTGTTATTCCTGTTATCCTGTATCTGCACACTGTGGACGCCTCAATTGTAATCATGTATAGTCCTTCCACTGACTGGATAGCACGCAACAAAAAGCTTTTCACTGCACTGCGAAAAGTGCATGTGATGATAAACTAAACTATGACAACATAACATGACAATAAACTAAAGTGACAATAACCTCGCTTGGTTATTCCATTATTGCACTTTAATTTTTGATTTTGCACTACAAGCTTGCCCACAGTTTTGCTCTCATTGTACTTACTGTTGTATTTATCATTACTATGTGTATACTGTATGCCACCGTATGCATTACTGTATATGTGCACAGATTCAGTACATGTATATAGAATGTGTATACATATAATGTGGGCATGCATACATGTGACATTTGTACAAGAAAATAACTGCAGATGCTGGTACAAATGGAAGGTATTTATTCACAAAATGCTGGAGTAACTCAGCAGGTCAGGCAGCATCTCGGGAGAGAAGGCATGGGTGACGTTTCGGGTTGAGGCGTCCGAAGAAGGGTCTCGACCCGAAACGTCACCCATTCCTTCTCTCCTGAGATGCTGCCTGACCTGCTGAGTTACTCCAGCATTTTGTGACATTTGTACAGATGTACAAGCCACAAGGAAGTGCAGGTACTGGAGTCTTGAGGAAGGATGTGCTGGCTCTGGAGAGGGGAAGCAGAGGGATGTAGGCAAGAATGATTCCAGGAATGAATGGCTTAGCATATGATGAGCGTTTGACAGCACTGGGCCTGTACTCGCTGGAGTTTAGAAGGTTGAGGGGGGGACCCCATTGGAAATCATAGACTAATGAAAGGCACTGATAGAGTGGATGTGGAGAGGATGTTTCCACTGGTGGGAGAGTCTAGGACCAGAGGTCACGGCCTCAGAATTAAAAGGGCGCTCTTTTAGAAAGGAGGTGAGGAGGGACTTCTTTAGTCTGAGGGTAGTTAACCTGTGGAACTCATTGCCACAGAGGGCTGTGGAGGCCAAGCCAGTGGATATTTTTAAGACAGAGATAGACAAATTCTTGATTATAACGGGTGTCAAGGGTTATGGGGAGAAGACAGGAAGATGGGATTAGGAGGCAGAGATTGGCCGTGATTGAATGGGGGAGTGGACACGATGGGATGAATGGCCTAATTCTACTCATGACTTAACCTGTGACCTTGTGAAGACACAAAGTGCTGGTGTAGCTTGGCGGTATAAGCAAGGAGCTGCAGATGCTGGTTTACACAAAGGACACAAGGTGCTGGAGTAACTCAGCGGGTCAGGCAGCATCTAAGGAGGACGTGGTTAGGTGACGTTTTTGGATCGGGACCCTCTTCAGTATCAATATACCATGCGCTCATATATAAATATGTTCATCACATGTGTAGATGTATGCGTGCATTTAATGTAAGCACTGCTGTACACTGTACACATCACTTTGCTCTGTGAGCTTCAGGTGAACACTTGGGGGCATTAAACTAATGTGACTGTGTGTGAATCTGGAGTTTGATCCGGGTAGACATTCTGTCTGCAGTTTCCCATTGCCCTGACTCTCGGTCTGCAGAAGGGTCTTGAGCCAAAACGTCACCTATCCATGTTCTCCAGAGACGCTGCCTGACCCGCTGAGTTACTCCAGCACTCTGTGAAACGTCACCTATCCATGTTCTCCAGAGACGCTGCCTGACCCGCTGAGTTACTCCAGCACTCTGTGAAACGTCACCTATCCACGTTCCCCAGAGATGCTGCCTGACCCGCTGAGTTACTCCAGCACTCTGTGAAACGTCACCTGTCCATGTTCTCCAGAGATGCTGCCTGACCCGCTGAGTTACTCCAGCACTCTGTGAAATGTCACCTATCCACGTTCTCCAGAGGTGCTGCCTGACCCACTGAGTTACTCCAGCACTCTGTGTCTCTGGGCGTTTTGTTTCCAGATATTTTTCTCTTTCCAAGTTGATCTTACTGTCTTGGCCAGTCTTGGCGTTTTTAACTTGTTGAGTTTTCCCTGATTACAAGCAATCGTTTTGTCTCTCTGCTGATGAATGGGGATTTGCCATCGCGCCAGTCCAGATGGTAGAGGGATTAAAGCTCGTCTCGACCTGGAACTGAATAATAATCAGACTTTAAACCGTTTCAAGTAGTGGATATTACCGTGTATTACTGAATCCACATAATACAGAATGTTTCTGCTGCAAATGAACAGGGGAGCAGCGGGTAGAGCCACTGCCTCACGGCGCCAGGGACCCGGGTTCGCTCCTGACCTCAAGTGCTGTCTGTCCGGAGTTTGCACGTTCTCCCCGTGACCTGTGAGGGTTTTCTCCTGGCGCTCCGGTTTCCTGCCACATCCTAAAGACGTGCAGGTTTGGAGGTTAATTGGCCCTCTGTAAGTTGCCCCTGGTGTGTGTGGGAGTGGATGAGCAAGTGGTACATCGTAGAACTAGTGTGAACGGGTATCACAAAATGCCGGAGTGACACAGCAGGTCAGGCAGCAGCATCTAGGAGATATGGGATGGGTGACGTTTCGGGTCGAGACCCTTCTTCAGACTGAACGAGACCCCTTCCACAGTGTGAACGGTTGATCAATGGTTGGCATGGATTTGGTGGGTCGTAGGGCCTGTTTCCATGCTGTATCTTTAAAATGTAAAATCTGCAATTAAGAACACCAAACTTCAAACCGAATGGGTTTTTTGAATGAATCGATGAACGATACATCATAGACACAGGCCCTTCAGCCCACCAAGTGCACATCTGCACCTCTTGCCTGATGGGAGAGGGGAGAAGAGGGAGTGGCCGACCGGGGTGAGACTGGTCCTTGATTATGCTGCTGGCCTTGATGATGTTGTCACTACATTAACATAATCCACATCCCAGTCTGAAGAAGGGTCTCGACCCGAAACGCCACCCATTCCTTCTCTCCAGAGATGTTGCCTGACCCGCTGAGTTACTCCAGCATTTCGTGTCTACTTGCTAGTTATTTGCCCTCACTATTCAAAACCACACTCCAAAGACGTACAGGTATGTAGGTTAATTGGCTGGGTAAATGTAAAAATTGTCCCTAGTGGGTGTAGGATAGTGTTAATGTGCGGGGATCGCTGGGCGGCATGGACTTGGTGGGCCGAAAAGGCCTGTTTCCGGCTGTATATATATGATATGATATGATATTCTGTCCCGTCCAACAAGGGGGATCTCCATTTCCCTCCACAGGCTGGGCACACATTGAACAGCAGGGCCGGCAAGACAATAGACAATAGGTGCAGGAGTAGGCCATTCGGCCCCTCGTGCCAGCACCGCCATTCAATGTGATCATGGCTGATCATTCTCAATCAGTACCCCGTTCCTGCCTTCTCCCCATACCCCCTGACTCCACTATCCTTAAGAGCTCTATCTAGCTCTCTCTTGAACGGAGATGAGGAAAAACTTTTTCAGTCAGAGAGTTGTGAATCTGTGGAATTCTCTGCCTCAGAAGGCAGTGGAGGCCAATTCTCTGAATGCATTCAAGAGAGAGCTAGATAGAGCTCTTAAGGATAGTGGAGTCAGGGGGTATGGGGAGAAGGCAGGAACGGGGTACTGATTGAGAATGATTAGCCATGATCACATTGAATAGCGGTGCTGGCACGAAGGGCCGAATGGCCTCCTCCTGCACCTATTGTCTATTGAATGCATTCAGGCAGGATGGCCTAAGATGGACACAAAATGCTGGAGTAACTCAGCGGGTCAGGCAGCATCTCTGGATGGAAGGAATGGGTGACGTTTCGGGCCGAGACCCTCCTTCAACGACCTGCTTGTGCTCCTATTTTCTCATGTTATTGTCTGCATATCTGCAGTTTTTCCTTTGATTTTCAAAGGAAAAGCACGGTCCGTCAGTAACGCAAGGATTCCCAGAGCGATATGAACTAAATTAAATACTTCTCAAGGGCAGTCAATGGAAGAAAGGTTGGCTCAAGTCCAGTTCCTGAGGTTTCTGCCACCTTGCCACGTAACTGCCTGGAGATTAATTGTGCGAGAGGCCCACAGTATTTATTATATGAAAACTCAAGACAGCAAATGCTAGCTGGGGGATTGTGTTATTAGAAACCAACGCGATCCTGCTCCAGAGAGTTATTTGTACGGAAGGCCCTTAACTGAGGGCGCAGAAGATGTCCAAGGATGTTACCAGGACTCGAGGGCCCGAGCTATAAGGGGATGTTGGGCAGGCTGGGACGTTAGACTTCAGAGATACAGCGTGGAAGCAGGCCCCTCGGCCCACCGAGCCCGCGCCGACCGGCGATCATCCCGTACATTAGCACTTCCCTGCACACTCGGGACAGTTTACAGAAGCCAATTAACCTACAAGCTGAAGAAGGGTCTCGACCCGAAACGTCACCCATTCCTTCTCTCCTGAGATGCTGCCTGACCTGCTGAGTTACTCCAGCATTTTGTGAATAAATACCTTCGATTTGTACCAGCATCTGCAGTTATCTTCTTATATTATTTATCTTACAAGCCTGCACGTCTTTGGAGTGTGGGAGGCACCCGGAGAAAACCCACGTGGTCGCGGGGAGAACGTGCAAATTCTGCACAGGCACCACCCGCAGTCGGGATCGAACCCGGGTCCCTGGCGCTCTACCGTTGCGCCACCGTGCCACGCCTTTATTCCTTGGAGCGCAGGATGCTATGGTGTGATCCTATAGAGGTGTATAAAATCATGAGGGGAATAGATACGATAAATGCTCAGAGACCATTACCTAGAGCAGGGGAATCAATACCCAGAGGGCGTAGGTTTAAGGTGAGAGGGGAAAGGTTTAAAAGGAAGTTGAGGGGCAATTTTTTCACTCAGAGGGTCGGCACAGTTACTGCCTTACAGCGCCAGAAACTCGGGTGTGATCCTGACAACGGGTGCCGTCTGTACAGAGTTTGCACCTTCTCCCCGTGACTGCGTGGGCTTTCTCCGGGTGCTCCGGTTTCCTCCCTCATTCCAAAGACTGACAGATTCGCAGGCTAATTGGCCTGTGTAAATCGTCCCTGGTGTGTAGGATAGAACTTGTGCAAGGGTGATGATTGGTGTCCGTCACAGACACTGTGGGCCGAAGGGCCTGTTTCCATGCTGTAACTCCAAACCAGACTCAAGTAAGTATGGAATGAGGTGCCAGAGGAGGTAGTTGAGGCACTTGGACTGGATGGATAGGAAAAGTTTCGAGGGATATGGGCAAATGCAGGCAGTCTGGGACTTGGTTAGATGGTGCATCTCGGTCAGCATGGACAGGTTGGGCCGAAGGGCCTGTTTCCGTGCTGTGAGGACGGACCTTCCCCCTAGCTGTCCATTTGGCCCATCCCCGTTCACAGCGGCTCGGTAATTTGAAGTCAATTACAGTATCTTATTATTTGAATTAGTTCAACATTAGGTCCCCAAATTGCCGCGTTTACATTATTAATTCCAGTCAGTGTGTAATTAAAATCTCCGCAGCGTTGGAAGTAATTAGAGTTTGGAGAGTAGACAGGGCAGAATAACCCGGGGAGGGGGGCGGGAATGCTTTATGATATTCTTGTCGTTGTCGAGACACTATTATCCCCACTAGCTGCAATCTGATTTTGCATCCCCTGCAAACATGTGAACGCAGCAGCTTGGGAAGGAGGTGGGGGAGAGATTTTCACCGGCATGTTTGCCTGGGTAGAGAATTCCAAGAATGTGGGGGGGGGGAGAGTCGATCAACTGGTCTCCAGACCACACCGAGTCTGCTTTCCTTGCAGCCCGCACGGCTGGCTAGGGGGCTTGACAGGGATGGACAGAATCCTTACAGAAAGGGTGAGAAAATAACTGCAGATGCTGGTACAAATCGAAGGTATTTACTTCACAAAATGCTGGAGTAACTCAGCAGGTCAGGCAGCATCTCGGGAGAGAAGGAATGGGTGACGTTTCGGGTCGAGACCCTTGAAGAAAACTAATGCATTCAAGAGAGAGCTGGATAGAGCTCTTGAGGATAGCGGAGTCAGGGGGGTACGGGGAGAAGGCAGGAACGGGGTACTGATTGAGAATGATCAGCCGTAATCACATTGAATGGCGGTGCTGGCTCGAAGGGCCGAATGGCCTCCTCCTGCACCTACTGTCTATTGTCTACTGTCTATCTTCTCTTCTCACCTTGTGTCTGGCTGTATCTTTAAAGTAAACTAACTTAAACTAAACTGAACACCATACCCTTCATATTTCCCTATCTCCCTCTCTCCTGACTCTCAGTCTGAAGAAGGGTCTCGACCCGAAACGTCACCCATCCCTTCTCTCCCGAGATGCTGCCTGACCTGCTGAGTTACTCCAGCATTTTGTGAACTAAAAGGCTTACAGAAAGGGGGAGAAGCCTTTCCCCTGTAGCAGAAGTGTTTAAAGCTGGACGCTAGAGATTTTGAGTTGGGATTCTCAAGGAGGAAGATTTTCGGTTAGACAGGCACAAAATGCTGGAGTAACTCAGCGGGACAGGCATCACCTCTGGAGAGAAGGGATGGGCGATGTTTCCGGTCGAGACCATTCTTCAGACTGAGAGTCAGGAGAGAGGGGAGACAGGGAAATATGAAGGGTATGGTGTTCAGTTTAGTTTAAGTTAGTTTACTTTAAAGATACAGCCAGACACAAGGTGAGAAGAGAAGATAGACAGTAGACAATAGACAGTAGGTGCAGGAGGAGGCCATTCGGCCCTTCGAGCCAGCACCGCCATTCAATGTGATCACGGCTGATCATTCTCAATCAGTACCCCGTTCCTGCCTTCTCCCCGTACCCCCCTGACTCCGCTATCCTCAAGAGCTCTATCCAGCTCTCTCTTGAATGCATTAGTTTAATGCATAAGATTTTAGTTTATGTGTAGAAAGGAATTGCAGATGCTGGTTTATATCAAAGACAGGCACAAAGTACTGGAGTAACTCAGCGGGTCAGAGCAGCATCTCTGGAGAAAATATATGGGTGATGTTTCGGGTCGAGACCCTTCTTCAGATTGGACGTTTCGGGTCAGGACCCTTCATCGTCTGAAGTTTGAAAAATGGTTCCGACCCGAAACGTCACCCATCTTTTTTCTGCAGAGATGCTGCCTGTCCTGCCGAGCCACTCCAGCGTTTTGTGTCGAGTTCTGAAGAAGGGGAACCCGACACGAAATGTCCTCCCAAGATTTTAGTTTAGTTTAGTTTAGTCTAGAGATACGGCTTGGAAATATTCCTTCTTCTCCCCGTTCCCGCCCGGCAGAAGGCACGGAAGCTGGAAGGCACACACCACCAGGCCCAGGAACAGCTTCTTCGCCTTGTGTTATCAGGCTTCTGAACGGCCCTTCCATAAGCTAGGGTACTGTCCGATTCACCTCTACCCCATTGCAGACATTGGACTTTGTCTGTGGAACTGGTGCACTACAATGCTGAGAACTATATTCTGCACTCCGTATCTTCCCCGTAGGCTCTATTTTTAAACGTGTTTGATTTGAGAGTATTTATATGTGGTATTTTCTGATCTGATTACATAGCAGGCGCAACAAAGCTTTTCACTGTACCTCGGTACACGTGACAATAATAAACCTAAACATAAACCTAAACCTGAAGCCCCAACACTTAGGAGGCTGTGGGCAAAGTGCTGGTGTTTAGGATTAGTCGAGATCGATACTGGTTGATCAGCAGGGATAAATAAGATGGGCTGAATACAAACCAACCTCCCTTCCATTGACTCCATCTACACCTCACGCTGCCTCGGCAAGGCCAGCAGCATAATCAAGGGCCAGTCTCACCCCGGTCGGTCACTCCCTCTTCCCCCCATCTCCCATCAGGCAAGAGGTACAGAAGTGTGAAAACGCACACCTCCAGATTCAGGGACAGTTTCTTCCCAGCTGTTATCAGGCAACTGAACCATCCGGTCAACAACTAGAGAGTGGTCCTGAGCCATCATCTACCTCATTGGAGACCCTCGGGCTATCTTTAATCAGCTTTGCTGGGCTTTAATTTGCACTAAACGTCATTCCCTTTATCCTGTGGACGGCCAGATTGTAATCATGTGCAGTCTTTCCGTTGACAGCACAAAGGTTTTCACTGTACCTCAATACCCGTGGCAATAAACTAAAGGAACAGCTTGCTCTGCGCTGTCACAGATGGTATCGTAGTGTCATATCGCATGGAAATAGGCCATTCGGCCCATCATGTTCATTCTGACTGGTGGGCAACTATCTGCATTCGTCTCATCTTGTAGTCTTCAGCTCATGGCCCTCGATATCTGCAGATGATTGGAGTAGTGGTCTGGATGGTTTATCCATTTTGATGGTGGCCATCCGGCCCTGTGTTCCAGGCACTTACTGCTCCCAGTTTCCACTGTAAGACTGTGAAGTTAGTCGCCAATATTAAATATTAAATACATAAAATTAAAACATCTCTATTTGAAAGGTGGCGCGGTGGCGCAGCGGGTAGAGCTGCTGCCTCACAGCCGCAGAGACCCAGGTTCAATCCTGACCTCGGGTGCGTGGAGTTTGCACGTTCTCCCTGTGACCACGTGGGTTTCCTCCGGGTGCTCCGGTTTCCTCCCACATCCCAAAGACCGTGGGGGTTTGTAGGTTAACTGCCCCCTAGTGTGCGGGGAGTGGATGAGACAGTGGGATAACATGGAACTAGTGCGAGCCGGTGATCGATGGTCGGCGTGGACTCGGTGGGCCGAAGGGCCTGTTTCCAGGCTGCATCTCCACTCTGATTGAAATTGCACACTCCGCGTTTCAATTTACTGCAAAGCAATTTAAATAATTTCACATCGGGCCGGATACTGTGAAACCAAAATATTTCAGAATGAGATTAAAGGTTTGCTTTTATAAAGTCTCACAGGTGTTTCAGTGCAAATCAGCTGGCGGTGAAGTGCAGTCACGTTGTGGTGTGTGGGATGCAGGAGCCAGGTGGAGAGGCAATGCAGAACTCCTTCAATATCACACTGGAGTGTCACCATCCATACACAAGTACTGCAGGAACAGTCCAGCACCTACCCATCTGCTCGGGCAGCTCACAGCCCACCGCACAGCCCAAAGGACCATTTCTCCCCAGCTGTTATCAGGCAATTGAACCTTCCTGTCACTAACTAGAGAGTGGTCCTCACCTCCCATCTACCCCATTGGAGACCTTCGAACTGTCTTTAATCAGAGTTTTCTGGACTATACTTATAAGTGAGTACAATCAAGCCGTCCACAGTGTACAGGTACAGGAGAAAGGGTATAACGTTTAGAGCAAGATAAAGTCTGATTAAAGATCGTTCGACGGTCGCTCAGTTACCAATGCAAGACACAAGGTGCTGGACTAAAGGCCCTGTCCCAGTTACGCGATTCTTAAGGCGACTGCCGGCGACTGTCAAAGTCGTAGCTGATCGCCGAAATGTTCTTTGACCCTACGACAATGACCACGACAGTGATCACGCCAATGACCACGACAATGACCACGACAATGACCACGACGATGACCACGACAGTGACCACAACGATGACCACGACGATGACCACAACAGTGACCACGACAATGACCACGACAATGCCGAATCGTTATTTTTTTTGTGAAACTAGCACCTGGCTAAGAGATTACACCGTCTTCGGAAACATCGCGAAATTCCTACGCTCACCTGACCGTCAAACTGCCGCCTCCAATCTACCTGTCAAATGTCCTGACGGTAAATAAATTGGTTAAACAAAACTATCTTCTGGTATCTTCAAATGCCTTTTCTTAATTTAACATTACGTGCTTCTAAATGCATCTGCGACAACCTAGCGAACCTGGGGACAGCGTGCGACAGACAGCGCCCACAATAAGCTACGATACCTGGCGACAAGCCAGCTGTCGCCCAGAAATTTCTATCTGGAAATTTTTTCTGCGACGCGCCGAGATCCGCTACGATTCATTGAAGACTCCTCACGATCGTGCCCGCGACACCCCGGCAAACGTTCAGCGACAGCCTAGTCACCGGCAGTTGCCTTAAAATCGCCTAAGTGGGACAGGCCCTTAACTCAGCGGGTCAGGCAGCATCGCTGGGGAACATGGATAGGAGATGATGGGTTAAATCAGTCTGAAGAAGGGTCCCAATCTGTAGCGTCATAGGTCCTTTATGCTCTGCTCCTGCAAAGGTAATTGCTTGGAATGTCACATTTTGTGTCGTTCCTTTGCCGAAGAGATGATTGAGAGTGGAGGAACTATAATTAAACCAGCCTTGTTGTATTAGTGTCCTGTCACAATAGTCTTCTCGTGGCATGGAGAGATTGGTAAAGTTTCGTTGTCATCTGCTGGTAGCTGTGATATCTTTAATCAACTATCAATAGATTTTGACCGTAACCCAATTCACTGGTTCCATTATTGCCCCAACAGACTCTTTCGAAGATGGATTGTTTGGACCTTGGGATTTGCAAGGCACCAATTCGGCAGGTTAATGGAATAGAACAAGTCCTCTTTTCTTTACAGTTGGAGACACACTAAGAAAGATAGCTCTGGGGAAGTGCAGTTTCAAGTTTGACAATGTTTAATTAAAAGCAAGTGCAGATGCTGGTTTCTACTAGAAATACTAGGGGACCTAGGATCTAGTGGGAGGGAGGAACTGAAGGGAATCCACATTAGTCAGGAAATGGTGTTCGGTCAACTGTTGGGACTGAAGGCAGATAAATCCCCAGGGCCTGATGGTCTGCATCCCAGAGTACTCAAGGAGGTGGCCCTAGAAATCGTGGATGCATTGGTGATCATTTTCCAATGTTCTACCGACTCTGAATCAGTTCCTGTGGACTGGAGGGTAGCTAATATAACTGCACTTTTTAAGAAAGGAGGGAAAGAGAAAACGGGGAATTATGGACCAGTTAGCCTTGCATCGGTAGTGGGGAAGATGATTGAGTCGACTGTTAAAGATGTAATCGCAGCACATTTGGAAAGCAGTGACAGGATCGGTCAAAGTCAGCAAGGATTTATGAAGGGAAATCATGCTTGACTAGTTTTTGAGGATGTAACAAGTAGAATGGATAAGGGAGAGCCGGTGGATGTGGTGTATCTGAACTTTCATAAAGCCTTTGACAAGGTCCCACGTAAGAGATTCGTGTGCAAAATTAGAGCACATGGTATTGGGAGTAGGGTATTGACATGGATAAAGAATTGGTTGGCAGACAGGAAGCAAAGAGTGGGAATTAATGGGTCCTTTTCAGAATGGCAGGCAGTGACTAGTGGGGTGACGTCTCCAAGTTTGCAGGTGACACAAAGCTGGGTGGCAGTGTGAGCTGCGATGAGGATGCTCTGAGGATGCAGGGTGACTTGGACAGGTTGGGTGAGTGGGTGGATGCATGGCAGATTCAGTATAATGTGGATAAATGTGAGGTTGTCCACTTTGATGGCAAGAACAGGAAGGCAGATTATTATCTGAATGGCGTTAGATTTGGAAAAAGGGAGGTGCAATGAGAACTGGGTGTCCTTGTACATCAGTCACTGAAAGTAAGCATGCAGGTACAGCAGGCAGTGAAGAAAGCTAATGGCATGTTGGCCTTCATAACGAGAGGGTTTGAGTATAGGAGCAAGAAGGTCCTATTGCAGTTGTACTGGGCCCTGGTAAGACTGCACCTGGAGTATTGTGTGCAGTTTTGGTCTCCTAGTTTGAGGAAGGACATTCTTGCTATTGAGGGAGTGCAGTGTAGGTTCACCAGGTTAATTCCCGGGATGATAGGACTGACATATGATGAAAGAATGGATCGACTGGGCTTGTGTTCACTGGAATTTAGATGGATGAGAGACATATAAAATACTTAAGGGATTGGACAGGCAAGATGCAGGAAAAATGTTCCCGATGTTGGGGGAGTCCAGAACCAGGGGTCACAGTTTAAGAATAAGGGATAGGCCATTTTGGACTGAGATGAGGAAACACTTTTCACCCAGAGAGTTGTGAATCTGTGGAATTCTCTGCCACAGAAGGCAGTGGAGGCCAATTCACTGGATGTTTTCAAGAGAGAGTTAGATAGAGCTCTTAGGGCTAATGGAATCAAGGGATATGGGGAGAAAGCAGGAATGGGGTACTGATTCTGGATGATCAGCCATGATCACATTGAATGGCGGTGCTGGCTCAAAGGGCCGAATGGCCTCCTCCTGCATCTATTTTCTATGTTTCTATACCAAAGATAGGCACAAAGTGCAGGAAAGAACTGCAGATGCTGGTTTAAATCGAAGACAGACACAAAATGCTGGAGTAACTCAGCGGGACAGGCAGCATCTCTGGAGAGAAGGAATGGGTGGCGTTTCGGGTCGAGATCCTTCTTCAGACTGATGTCGGGAGTGGGCGATACAGAGATAAAATGTAGTCGGAGACAGTAAGACTGACGGTAAGGCAGTGCTGGAATAACTCAGCGGGTCAGGCAGCATCTCTGGCGAACATGGTTAGGTGACGTTTCACAGAGTGCTGGAGTAACTCAGCAGATCAGGCAGCATCTCTGGAGAACATGGATAGGTGACGTTTCACAGAGTGCTGGAGTAACTCAGCGGGTCAGGCAGCATCTGTGGAGAACATGGATAGGTGACTTTGCAGGTTGAGACCAATCTTCAGACCGCTTGTAGTGGTGGGGGTGGGGAGGGGGAGGGGGGGAGGGGGGGCAGAAACAGGTAGCGAGAAAAAAACAGGGCAAATCACCAAGAGATGACGACAGGCAAGGAGGTTCCCAGACAATCAAATTGTTGGCTAGAGATAGGTGTGAGCATAGGTGGGACACATAGTTTAGTTTAGTTTAGAGATGCAGTGTGGAAACTGGCCCGTTGGCCCACAAGTCCACTCCAACCAGTGATCCCCATACACTAACACTATCCTACACACACTAGGGACTAGTTACGATTTACCGAAGCCAATTAACCTACAAGCCTGTACGTCTTTGGACTTCTGGAGCCTCTCCAACACCAGCATATTATTCCTTAGACATGCGGCCAAAAATTGTTCACAATACTCCAAATACGATCTGACCAGCGCCTGATAAGGTCTCAGCATTACATCCCTGTTTACTTTATTAAGTAAACATTACTTTATTAAACAGTTCGAAGATATTTATTCACAAAATGCTGGAGTAACTCAGGAGGTCAGGCTGCATCTCAGGAGAGAAGGAATGGGCGATGTTTCGGGTCAAGACCCTTCTTTATTAAACAGTTGCTCGGTTGACAGAAGCAGGGCCGTCTTAACGCATGGGCCTGATGGGCACTTGCCCGGGGGCCCACGAGCATAGGGGCCCCATGCTGATCTGTGTATGTTAAGTGACTTGCAATAAATAAATACTACTTTAAAAATGTAGGTTCAATAAGTGCTTTTTTCGCAACTTTTTCGGTCAATAAGTGCTTCTCACAGCGATCTGTAAGTGCTTTTCGCAACAATGTAGCACCCTAAGTCCATCGCTAAGTGCTTTTCGGTAAGTGCTTTTCGCCGGCACGACAAGGGGGGGGCTGGTAGGGAAAGGGGGGGTGGGGGAGAGTAACGGTAGGGGCCCCAGTACACTGCTTTGCCCGGGGGCCCATAATGCTGTAAAAACGGCCCTGGACAGAAGGGCCTGTTTCCGCGCTGTATCTCTAAAGTAAGTGTCTAAAGGTTCTCATTAGATCTTTCCCCCTTCACCTAAAACCTACGTCCTCTGGTTCTTGATTCCCCAATTCTGGGTAAAAGGCTCTCTGCATTTACCCTATCTATTCCCCTCTTGATTTTGCACACCTCTTTAAGATCACCCCTCGCCCTCTGCTCACCAAGAAATAAAGTCCCAGCCCGCACAACCTCCCCCCGTAGCTCAAGCCCCTCGAGTCCTGCCAACATCCCAGTAAATCTTCCGTCTGATCCCACCACCAGCCACAATTTCCCAGCTCCACAACTTTCCGCTGACTGCAGAGACCGTTCCCTCCGCAACTCCCTGGTCCACTCGTCCCTTCCCACCCAAACCACCCCCTCCCCAGGAACCTTCCCCCTGCAACCACAGGAGGTGCAACACCTGTCCCTATACCTCCCCCCTTGACTCCATCCAAGGACCCCGACAGTCTTTTTAGGTGAGGCAGAGGTTCACTTGCACCTCCTCCAACCTCATCTACTGTATCCACTGTTCCAGGTGCGGACTCCTATATATCGGCGAGACCAAACGCAGGCTCGGTGATCGTTTCGCTGAACACCTCCGCTCAGTCCGCCAAAACCTACCTGATCTCCCGGTTGCTAAACACTTTAACTCCCCCTCCCATTCCCAATCTGACCTTTCTGTCCTGGGCCTCCTCCATTGTCAGAGTGAGGCCCAGCGCAAATTGGAGGAACAGAACTTCATATTTTACTTGGGCAGCTTACACCCCAGCGGTATGAACATTGACTTCTCTAACTTCAAGTAACGCTTGCTTTTCCTCTCTCTCCACCCCTCCTCCATCCTAGTTCTCCGGCCAGTCTGACTGTCCTCCTGATTAGATTTTATCTTTGTATGCCTCATTGTCACTTCCCCGAGCCAACAATGATCTATTCTACATTTTCCTTGACCTTCGTCCTCTTTGATCCCTCGTTTTCACACTTTACCCTCCCGTATCTCTGTGTCTCCCTCTCCCCTGACTCTCAGTCTGAAGAAGGGTCACCCATCCCTTCTCTCCTGACCCGCTGAGTTACTCCCGCGTTTTGTGCCTATCTTCAGTGTGCCCTTTCCAGCTTATTGACAATGGGCAAAAGGAATCTTCGACACCATTCCTGCTCTGAGCACCTGTGATCCGTTCAGTGGTGTTGTGCATTCGTACCTGCCCCGACTAACAACATGATCCCTCTCGGGCAGTTTGGCATCGATTACGGAGGGCCATTTTCTGATTTGATTTTTGGAACAATTTTCCTTTTATTGCTTCACATTTCTTTTGCCTGAGGGTTACGAGGTTAAATCTCAGCCCCGTATCTCTTCCATATAAACGCCTAATATGAATCTTCTGCGAATTTAATATGAAGCTGACATCGGGGCTTTGCATCCGCCAGGTGGCCGATGATCTCCTGCTGATAAAGCAGGGAACCTCTTTACGCTAAAGTCCGATTGTGGCACTCAAAGTTCTTCTGCTTACTCCCGCCCTGAAATCGGATTTAATTGTCAAACAGTGCATTCTATAGAGACAGAAAGAACTGCAGGGGCTTGAAGCAAAGCACAAAGTGCTGGAGGAACTCCGGTGGGTCAGGCAGCACCTGTGGAGGGGATGGACAGGTGATGTTTTGGGTCGGGATCGTTCTTCAGACTGGAGCCCCAGCTTTAAAGGGATATGGGTCTAACAAGAACAAATGGGACTACCTGAGATGGGGTATTATGGCCAGCATGTACATTCACTCCCAGCTTTACACCCAAGTGCTGGAGTAACTCAGTGGGTCAGGCAGCATCTCTGGACATAAGGAATAGGTGACGTTTCGGGTCAAAACCCTTATTTTAAACCTTATTTTAAAATGCACGTGGAAACGGGCCCTTCAGCCCATCAGATCACGGAGTACGTTTAAGTTAGGTTAGACTAGGTTAGGTGGCTATGATGTTGGGTAAGTTAGGTGGCTATGATGTTGGGTAGGCTAGGTGGCTATGTTCGGTAAGTTAAGTGGCTATGATGTTGGGTAGGTTAGGTGGCTATGATGTTCAGTATGTTAGGTGGCTATGATGTTCAGTATGTTAGGTGGCTATGATGTTCGGTACGTTAGGTGGCTATGATGTTGGGTAGGTTAGGTGCTATGATGTTCGGTACGTTAGGTGGCTATGATGTTCGGTATGTTAGGTGGCTATGATGTTCGGTACGTTAGGTGGCTATGATGTTGGGTAGGTTAGGTGCTATGATGTTCGGTACGTTAGGTGGCTATGTTCGGTAAGTTAAGTGGCTATGATGTTGGGTAGGTTAGGTGGCAATGATGTTGGGTAGGTTAGGTGGCGATGATGTTGGGTAGGTTAGGTGTATTAAATGCATTTTCGACTTATGATATTTTTGATTTACGATGGGTTTATCGGAAAGTAACCCCATCCTAACTCGAGGAGCATTTGTATTCCAAACGTGGCCTAGCCAATGTGCTGTAAAGCTGCATCGTGTCTTCCTGAATCGACACAAAACCTTATATAGATGAATTTTGCTCCATTATATATCTCAACCTCGCCATTTTCATTACAAGGATATTTTTAAAGATCTCATGGGCTGTGGAGGGCATTAACCTAGCTCTGTGTAGGAAGGGACTGCAGAAGCTGGTTTAAACCAAAGATGGGCACAAAAAGCTAGAGTAACTCAGCGGGTCAGACAGCATCTCTGGAGAGAAGGAATGGGTAACGTTTCGGGGTCGAGACCATTCAGACTACCTACTCATGACTTCCTGACTCTTGCACGCGATGCCCCGACCGATGAAGGCAAACATACCGTATGCTTTCTTTACCACTCCGTCTACATGTGCGGCCACTTTCAGGGAGCTGTGGACTTGGATATGAAAGATGTACTCACGGTAATAACCAACTCTGCTAACGTCCAAGAAATGTCATGCCTGAATCTACCTTGTGCGTCCTTTAATTGTCAGATAATTTGATTAACTTTTCATTGCGATGATGCTAACATAATCCAGCAACCTTGTGTAACTTTTCTTGAGCGTAGCCGTTGTGAAGCTGTCAGAATTGGCCACTTGTAAAGGGCATTTTAGCCATAGGGCAGTTGTTTAATATGCCTGTATGTGGATAGCCATTAATCACGGTAATTAAACCTTGGCGCCTTTTTAATTATGGCTGTCGTTAAACATAAAAGAAAGCAAGTGGGAGGAGAGAATGGAGAGAGGCATCCTGCCAGAGGACACTCAAGGACACAAGGGAATAGGAGGAGGAGTAGGCCATTCAGCCCATCAATCCTTCCCTGCCCGACCATGGCTGATCTGCCCCAGGCTTCAACTGCGCCAGATCCCAACTTTCATCAACCCCTCCCAACCTTTCAGAATGTAAGCGGCACGTTGGCGCAGCGGTAGAGTTGCTGCCTCGCAGCGCCGGAGACCCGGGTTGGATCCTGACTGCGGGTGCTGTCTGTGTGGAGTTTGCACGTTCTCCCCGTGACCGCGTGGGTTTTCTCCGGGTGCTCCGGTTTCCTCCAGCATCCCGAAGACGTGCAGCTTTGTAGGTTTATTGTAGGTCTGTAAATTGCCCCACATTTGCAGGGTCGAACTAGTGGGACAGTTTCTTCCCAGCTCTCCTCAGGTGACTGAACTATGCTATCACCAACGTGTGATATAGTACGTAGCATGGACTAGCTGTAGTAGCTTCTCTCTTAATTTCACCTTCATACTTTCTCTCTAATGCATTGGTCTGCATTTACACGGATTTCAACTCGGGCGACCAGGAATGAAGGAGATCAATAAAAGAGGTGGACGCTGCCCGGTCCGTCACGGGTACTGATCTCCCCACCATCGATGGGATCTACAGGAGGCGCTGCCTCAAAAAGGCAGCCAGCATCATCAGAGACCCACATCCCGAGTCTCACCCCGGTCACTCCCTCTTCTCCCCTCTCCCATCAGGCAAGAGGTACAGAAGTGTGAAAACGCACACCTCCAGATTCTGGGACAGTTACTTCCAGTCTGAAGAAGGGTCTCGACCCGAAACGTCACCCATCCCTTCTCTCCAGAGATGCTGCCTGAGTCACTCCCAACTTTTTGTGTCTATCATCGGTTTAAACCAGCGTCTGCCGTTCCTTCTCACATAGTTTCTTCCCAGCTGTTATCGGGCAACTGAACCATCCTATCACCATCTGGAGAGCGACCCTGACCTACCATCCACCTCATTGGAGACCCTTGGACTATCTTTGATTGGGCTTTACTAGACTGAATCATGCATTAAACGTTATTCCCTTCAACCTGTATCTGTACACTGTGGACGGCTTGATTGAAATCATGTATAGGAAAAAAAACTGCAGTTGCTGGTTGAAATCGAAGGTAGACACAAAATGCTGGAGTAACTCAGCGGGTCAGGCAGCATCTCGGGAGAGAAGGAATGGGTGGCGTTTCTGGTCGAGACTCGTCTTCAGATCCTAAAGGGCCTGTCCCACTTAGGCGACTTTAAGGCGACTGCCGGTGACTAGGCTGTCGCTGACCGTTTGCCGGGGTGTCGCGGGCATGATCGTGAGGAGTCTTCAATGAATCGTAGCGGATCTCGGCGCGTCGCGGAAAAAAATGTCCAGATAGAAGTTTCTCGGCGACAGCTGGCTTGTCGCCAGGTATCGTAGCTTATTGCGGGCGCTGTCTGTCGCACGCTGGCCCCAGGTTTGCTAGGTTGTCGCAGATGTATTTAGAAGCACGTAATGTTAAATTAAGAAAAGGCATTTGAAGATACCAGAAGATAGTTTTGTTTAACCAATTTATTTACTGTCAGGACATTTGACAGGTAGATTGGAGACGGCAGTTTGACGGTCAGGTAAGCGTGGGAATTTTCGCGATGTTTCCGAAGACGGTGTAATCTCTTAGCCAGGTGCTAGTTTCACAAAAAAAGTCACTTGTATCGACCCGACTCGGCATTGCCGTGGTCATTGCCGTGGTCATTGTCGTGGTCATTGTCGTGGTCGTGGTCGTGGTCGTTGTCACTGTCGTGGTCATTGTCGTGGTCATTGTCGTGGTCATTGTCGTGGTCACTGTCGCGGTCATTGTCGTGGTCATTGTCGTGATCACTGTTGTGGTCATTCTCGTGGTCATTGTCGTGGTCACTGTCGTGGTCATTGTCGTGGTCATTGTCGTGGTCATTGTCGTGGTCACTGTCGCGGTCATTGTCGTGGTCATTGTCGTGATCACTGTCGTGGTCATTCTCGTGGTCATTGTGGTGGTCACTGTCGTGGTCATTGTCGTGGTCATTCTCGTGGTCATTGTCGTGGTCATTCTCGTGGTCACTGTCGTGGTCATTGTCATGGTCATTGTCGTGATCACTGTCGTGGTCACTGTCGTGGTCATTGTCGTGGTCATTGTCGTGGTCATTCTCGTGGTCATTCTCGTGGTCACTGTCGTGGTCATTGTCGTGGTCACTGTCGTGGTCATTGTCGTGGTCATTCTCGTGGTCATTGTCGTGGTCATTGTCGTGGTCATTGTCGTGGTCATTGTCGTGATCACTGTCGTGGTCATTGCTGGTATCAGTTCCCATTGCATCTTATTGCACTTCTTTCTCTCTATCTACCTCCCACGTTTCTATAGAACCAACTGTACTATTGAAGTACTGGAATTTAACCAGATACCTCCCTAAAGGAATTTGAAAGACTCTTCAGCAAAGGCCTTGGGACAATAGACAATAGACAATAGGTGCAGGAGGAGGCCATTCGGCCCTTTGAGCCAGCACCGCCATTCAATGTGATCATGGCTGATCATTCTCAATCAGTACCCCCTTCCTGCCTTCTCCCCATACCCCCTGACTCCGCTATCCTTAAGAGCTCTATCTAGCTCTCGAATGCATTCAGAGAATTGGCCTCCACTGCCTTCTGAGGCAGAGAATTCCACAGATTCACAACTCTCTGACTGAAAAAGTTTTTCCTCATCTCAGTTCTAAATGGCCTACCCCTTATTCTTAAACTGTGGCCCCTTGTTCTGGACTCCCCCAACATTGGGAACATGTTTCCTGCCTCTAACGTGTCCAACCCCTTAATAATCTTATACGTTTCGATAAGATCTCCTCTCATCCTCTCATCTCAACAGTGATTTCCAACCAGACAGACCTCCGTCACACACAAAGCACAGCACAAAGTTCTGGAGGAGCTCAGCGGGTCAGGCAGCATCTGTGGAGGGAATCGACCCTGTCCGTCTTTAGACTTTACTTTGGAGGTACGGCGTGCAAACAGACCCTTCAGCCCGCCTAGTCCGTGCCCCAGATACTAGCACTGTCCGACACACTAGGGACAATGTACAGTTTTTACCAAAGCCATTTAACCTACAAACCTGCACGTCTTTGGAGTGTGGGAAGAAACCGGAGCACCCGGGGAAAACCCACGCAGGTCACGGGGAGAACGTACCGACAGCACCCGTAGTCAGGATGGAACCCGGGACTCGAGCGCAACCCTACCATGGCGCCACTGTGACTCCCTCTCTCTACCTCCATAGATGCTGCCTGACGCATTGAGTTCCTCTAGCTGCTCCAGGTTCCACCATCTGCGGGCTCTTGTGTCTCCAGAGTATCTGAACATAGAAACATAGAAAATATGTGCAGGAGGAGGCCATTCGGCCCTTCGAGCCAGCACCGCCATTCATTGTGATCATGGTTGATCATCCACAATCAGTAACCTGTGCCTGCCTTCTCCCCATATCCCATGATTCCGCTAGCCCCAAGAGCTCTATCTAACTCTCTTTTAAATTCATCCAGTGATTTGGGCTCCACTGCCTTCTGTGGCAGAGAATTCCACAAATTCACAACTCTCTGGGTGAAAACGTTTTTTCTCATCTCAGTTTTAAATAGCCTCCCCTTTATTGTAAGACTGTGGCCCCTGGTTCTGGACTCCCCCAACATTGGGAACATTTTTCCTGCATCTAGCTTGTCTAGTCCTTTAATTATTTTATATGTCTCTATAAGATCCCCTCTCATCCTTCTAAACTCCAGTGAATACAAGCCTAGTCTATTCAATCTTTCGTCATATGACAGTCCCGCCATCCCCGGGATTAACCTAGTGATTAACCTAGTATGCTGCACTACCTCAATAGCAAGGACGTCCTTCCTCAAATTAGTTGACCAAAACTGCACACAATATTCCAGATGTGGTCTCACCAAGGCCCTATACAACTGCAGAAGGACCTCTTTACTCCTATACTCAAATCCTCTCATTATGAAGGCCAACATGCCATTAGCTTTCTTCACTGCCTGCTGTACCTGCATGTTTACTATTTTCTACATTTGACTATATTCCTATTTGACTGGTTCTTGAATTAACCAGTCACGGAGACATTTAATAGCTGGATGGCTGCAGAGAATTGCTTTCATTGATCAGAAACCACATCAATAGCAATATATGTTCTGATTTGATTGATATACTCAAGCAGATGAATAAAGCTGCCTCCACAGGGAGAGATTTACTAGATCACTGGTGGCTGAAAACAAAACGGGATTAAGAAAATGCACTGGTTGTAAAGCCTATGCTTTTACAAAGGATCGACTTGTTTGAGAGAGGAGAGTGGGGCTTGCATGTTTTATTTCAGATTCACTGGATGCCAGGGGCTAACTTTTGGAAGTAGAAACGTAGAATCATAGAAAATAGGTGCAGGAGTAGGCCATTCGGCCCTTCGAGCCAGCGCCGCCATTCAATACGATCATGGCTGATCATCCACCATCCGTACCCCGTTCCTGCTTTCACCCCGTATCCCTTGATCCGTTGGCCCTCAGAGCTCTATCTAACTCTCTCTTGAAAACATCCAGTGGAGTGGCCTCCCCTGCTTTCTGTGGCAGAGAATTCCACAGATTCACAACTCTTTGTAAGTGATAGAAAGCAAACCAAAAATGGTCCTCGTTTCGTTTCACTCTGGCGAAGAGATCGATTTTTAATCGCACAGTTCTGGTAAAATCCAACCTCACCCATTGGAATTTGTAGGCTGCAGTACTGAGGTGCAAACCTGTCTTTATAAAGCCTTTTGCCTTTGACTGAAATTACTTCAGATGCCAATCTGTTGCCCACAATGTTTTCATACAACATAGAACAGGGTGGCACGGTGGCACAGTGGTAGAGTTGCTGCCACACAGTGCCAGAGACCCTTGTTCGATCCTAACCACAGGTGCTTGTCTGTATGAAGTTTGTACGTTCTCCCTGTGACCTGTGTGGGTTTTCTCCGAGAACTTCAGTTTCCTCCCACACTCCAAAGACGTACAGGTTGGTAGATTAATTGGCTTGGTATAAATGTAAAATTATCTCAAGTGTGGGTAGGTATGGTGGTGTTAATGTGCGGGGATCGCTGGTCGGCGCGGACTGATGGGCCAGTTTCCGCGATGGACCTTTAAACTAAACTAAACTAAACTAAACTAAACTAAAGTATAGCACAGGAACAGTCCCTTCAGCCCACAATGTCCGTGATAACCATAATTCCACATTACACTGATCTCCTCGGCCTGCACGTGATTCATATCCCTCCAATCCCTGCATATCCATCTGCCTATCTAAAAGTCTCTTAAACACCACGATCGTGTCTGCCTCCACCACCACCCATGGCAGCACGTTCCGGGCACCCACCACCCTCTGCGCAAACACTTTGGCCCGCACACCTCCTTTAAACGTTCCTCCTCTGGCCTTCGTTGGTGCACCCAGGGGAAAAGGGTTCTGATTGTCTACCCTATCTATACCTCCTATCATTAAACACTTCCATCAGGTCTCCACTCAACCTCCCAACGCTCCAGAGAAAACAATCCAAATGGGCGGCACGGTGGCGCAGCGGGTAACATAGAAACATAGAAACATAGAAACATAGAAAATAGGTGCAGGAGTAGGCCATTCGGCCCTTCGAGCCTGCACCGCCATTCAATATGATCAGGGCTGATCATCCAGCTCAGTAACCTGTACCTGCCTTCTCTCCATATCCCCTGATCCCTATAGCCACAAGGGCCACATCTAACTCCCTCTTAAATATAGCCAATGAACTGGCCTCAACTACCTTCTGTGGCAGAGAATTCCACAGACTCACCACTCTCTGTGTGAAGAAATGTTTTCTCATCTCGGTCCTAAAAGACTTCCCCCTTATCCTTAAGCTGTGACCCCTGGTTCTAGACTTCCCCCAACATCGGGAACAATCTTTCCCGCATCTAGCCTCTCCAACCCCTTAAGAATTTTATATGTTTCTATAAGATCCCCCTTCAGTCTTCTCAATTCCAGCGAGTATAAGCCTAGTCTATCCAGTCTTTCTTCATATGAAAGTCCTGCCATCCCAGGGATCAATCTGGTGAACCTTCTCTGTACTCCCTCTAAGGGAATGTCTTTCCTCTGATTAGGAAACCAAAACTGTACACAATACTCCAGGTGCGGTCTCACCAAGGCCCTGTACCAGCGCCAGAGACCCGGGTTCCGTCCTGACCTGGTTTGCTGTCTGTGTGTGTGTGGAGTTTGCACGTTCTCCCCGTGACCGCGTGGGTTTCCTCCGGGTGCTCCGGTTTCCTCTCACGGCCCAAAGATGTGCGGGTTCGTATTTAACCGGCCCTTATGTAAATTGCCCCTCGTGTGCAGGGAGTGGATGAGAAAGTGGGGTAACATGGAACTAGCGTGAACGGGCGATCGGAGGTCGGCGTGGACTCGGTGGGCCGGCGAGCCTGCTTCCATTCCGCATCTCTAAACTAAACTAAAACGAATCTTCTCCAGAGATATCATCATATCATCATATATATACAGCCGGAAACAGGCCTTTTCGGCCCTCCAAGTCCGTGCCGCCCAGTGATCCCCGCACATTTACACTATCCTACACCCACTAGGGACAATTTTTTAACATTTTACCCAGCCAATTAACCTACATACCTGTACATCTTTGGAGTGTGGGAGGAAACCGAAGATCTCGGAGAAAACCCACGCAGGTCACGGGGAGAACGTACAAAATCCTTACAGTACAGCACCCGTAGTCAGGATCGAACCTGAGTCTCCGGCGCTGCATTCGCTGTAAAGCAGCAACTCTACCGCTGCGCTACCGTGCCGATGGTGGGTGATATTGCTTTACAACTGCCTCTGTCACTTGATCGTTTGTACAGTTGATAAAACTGTGGTGCTGATGTTCAGTCGGATAGAGAACAATGAAAGGGTTTGATTTGAATTAAGCTCTCTACACTCGCTGGAACTAAGCACTTGCAGAACAAATATATGCAGCAAATAAGGTTTAATGCACACACACACCTGCACTGTAAATCAGACCAGCTTTTAAAAATGCAACTCATTCCACACTTCACAAAAAAGGAATAATTTCTCCAAACTAGTTGTCGCCTGAAAATGATTGCAATTTCCCTTTCGAATAATCCTTTGAATGCAATAAACATGAACATTTATTGTTGAGCTTCACAATTCAAAAATAATGATCAGCCATGATCACATTGAATGGCGGTGCTGGCTCAAAGGGCCGAATAGCCTACTCCTGCACCTATTGTCCATTGTCTATTGTCTATAATTGTGCTTTACACCATCTCTAAGGGTGGGCATGGTGCTAACGATGCCCAAATTTATAGCACACACCCAGTTGTCCTTGAAAAGGGGGCATGTTGTCACCATGATGTAGCCATTGTGGTGTAGATGTTCTTGTTGTGCTGATGGGTGGGGAGTTAGCATGGTTATCGTTAAGTGTGGGAAGGAACTGCAGATGTTGCTTTACACCGAAGATAGAAACAAAATGCTGGAGTAACTCAGCGTCGGGTCGAGACACTTCAAACGCCACCCACTCCTTCTCTCCAGAGATGCTACCTGTCCCGCTGAGTTACTCCAGCATTTTGTGTCTACCTAAGGTTATAGTTAAGTTTCGTTGAAAGATACAACATGGAACATATCCACTGCTCTTCCCCCTCCCTCGTGTTGACACCCCCCCCCCCCCCCCCACGCAGGGTCCTCCTTTGGTCCTTGCAGATCTTCAAGGAAGGTTAGATCGCATGGGATCCAAGGAGAGGTAGTTGAATGGATAGAAAATTGGCTTCATGGAAGGAAGCAGAGGGTGATGGTGGAAGGTTGCCTCTTGGATTGGAGGCCTGGTGACTGGTGGTGTGCCTCAGGGTTCAATGCTGGGCCCGTTACTGTTTGTCATCTACTGGTTTGGATGAGAATATACACAGCAAGATTAGCAAGGCTGCAGATGTTACAGAAGTGGGTGGTTTTGCAGTTAGTGAAGATGGCCGTGAATGATTGCAGCAGGATCTGGATCGATTGGCCAGGTGGGCTGAGGAATGGTTGATGGAATTTAATACAGAAACGTGAGGTGTTGAATTCTGGGAAGTCTAACAAGGGCAGGGCCTACACAGTGAATGGTCGGCCTCTGGGTAGTGTTGTCGAGCAGAGGGATCTAGGAGATGCATGTGCATGGTTCCATGAAGGTGGAGTCGCATGTAGATAGGATGGTCAAAAGGGCTTTTGGCACATTGGCCATCAACCACAGTATTGAGTATAAAAATTGGGAAGTCATGTTGCAGTTGTATAAGGTGTTGGTGAGACCACATTTAGAGTATTGTGCTCTGGGCACCATGTTATCGGAAAGATGTTGTCAAGTTGGAAAGGGTACAGAGAAGATTTACAAGGAAATTGCCAGGGATAGAGGGTCTGAGCCAAAGGGAGAGGTTGAGTAGGCTGGGACCCTATTGCCTGGGGAGCAGGGGGATGAGGGGTGATCTTATTGAGGTGTATAAAATCATGAGAGGAATAGATCGGGTAGATGCACAGAGTCCCTTGCCCAGAGTAGGTGAATCCAGGACCAGAGGACATAGGTTTAACGTGAAGGGGAAGAGATTTAATAGACATCTGAGGGGTAACTATTTCACACAGATGGTGGTGGGTGTATGGAACAAACTGCCAGAGGAGGTAGTTGAGGCAGGGAATATCCCAACATTTAACAAACAGTTAGACAGGTACATGGATAGGACAGGTTTGGAGGGATATGGACCAAACGCAGGCAGGTAGGACTAGTGTAGATGGGACATGTTGGCCGGTGTGGGCAAGTTGGGCCGAAGGGCCTGTTTCCACGCTGTATCACTCTATGGCTTTATGACTATCAGGTCTCCTCTCAACCTCCGACGCTCCAGAGAAAACAATCCTAGTGTGTCCAACCGCTGATGGAGGTCATCTTCAGGCGACGTTGTAAGCTAAGATATCACACCGAGAATGAAGAAACTACAGCTACTCCATTTATAATTTGAATTGAGTGGAAACAGATGTTGAGTGTTTATTTTTGAGACATCCTATAAGTAGAGTGTTTGGGTTTTGATTGTGTTTTAGTTTTGTTTTAGATAATTGGAGGAACAGCATCTCATATTTCGCTTGGGCAGCTTGCAAGCCAGCGGTATGAATATTGATTTCTCTAATTTCAAGTAACCCTTGCATTCCCTCTCTCTCCATCCCTCCCCCACTCGAGTTGCCCTGCTAGTTTCACTGTTCGCATCCCTTCGTTATTACCTCTTCACACCCAACAATGGACCACTGTGGGCTCCACCTTTCCCGAGTCGTCTGATCTGTTCTGTACCTTTTCACGCTTCTCGATTCCCTCACCTCTGACTCTCGGTTTGGAGAAAGACCTTGACCTGAAAGTGCGTCACCAATTCCTTTTCTCCAGAGATGCTGCCTGACCTGCTGAGTTACTCCAGCGTTTTGTGTCTACATTCAGTGTAAACCAAAAATGTGCACATGCTTTTATTCCTACCAACCTCTCCACTTTCAGTTTCATTGCTGCTTTACCCCTGCAGTGGATAACATTTTGATAATTTACTGTGATGATAATAAAACTCTGTAAAAATAGGATGAAGCGCTGTTTCAATAATTTGGAAGCTAGCAGCATTTTGAATTCCCAATACTAATCCACAGGTATAGTTCTATTGTTACTTTATTGTCACCTGTATCTAGATACGGTGAAATGCTTTGCTTTGTATTCAATCCAGTAAAATCGTACTATAGACAAACACAATCATACCGTAATTAAAAAGGACACAAAGTGCTGGATTAACTCAGCGGGCCAGGTAACTTCTGACTCGCTGAGTGACTCCAGCAATTTGTGTCTTTTTGTGTAAACCAGCGTCTGCAGTTCCTTGTTTCAACATACTGTGATATCATGAGAGGTAGAGTCATAGAGGGGAGATACATTTCCTCCCTGTGGATGCAACAAGGACTACAAACCATCATGGCTGCCAGCAAAAGACTACAAAACCCATAGTCAGCAGGGCTGCCTGCCCTGCTGACACTGATTGCTGCTGACACTGATTGCTGCTGACACTGATTGCTGCTGACACTGATTGCTGCTGACACTGATTGCTGCTGACTGATTGCCGCTGACACTGATTGCTGCTGACACTGATTGCTGCTGACACTGATTGCTGCTGACACTGATTGCTGCTGACACTGATTGCTGCCCAGCTGAACCAGATGAGCTGATTGTCTCAGTGAGAGAGCTAAAAGGGAAGGGGAGCAGTGTATTTAAAGAGAGAGACAACGACTGGAGCAGACAGGAAGAGAAGCAGTGTTTGAGTTATATTTTCTAAGAAGGCAGCAAGCTACAGTTTTGATTTAACTACCTGTTTTGGTTTTGTGTACCTGTCTGCAAACAATTAAGTTTACCTGTTTTTGGAAAAGACTAAATATATGGAATTTAAGTTTGAAAACAAGAACTTTTCTGTCTTCATTTCCGGCACCCACACCTCCCAACCTTCAAGAGAAAAGCTCCCGACCTCTCGAGACATCACAATACGTTAAGGCCCTGTCCCACTTAGGCGATTTTTTTTAGGCGACTGTCATAGACGTAGCAAGTCGCCGAAAAACCGGTGACTGGACCCTCCCCCTATGACAAGCTACAACAACCTACCACCTAGTCGACATCAAGCTACCGACAACCGGCGACCCAATCGTCGCGACTTAGGACATCCACCTACGACCGGGCCTACGACAACCTACCACCACACAGGCGACAACTGAAGTCAACCTACGTCCACCCGCGACAAGCTACGACCTTGTCGGCGACAGCGGAGGACATCTCACGCCATTTTGGCCTCCGGGTTTGACGGCGGTTGACGTGGGTAGTCGCCAATGGAATTCACCGAAGTCAGCACCGGCGACGGCCCACGTCACCTGGCAACGACCTACGACAGCGCCCACGTCAGGAGACATCAAGCTACGATCATCGGGGTCAAACCAACTGTCTCCGAAATTTTTTGAACATTTCAAAATCCAGCGGCGACCAGAAAAACGCTCCGACTCTTTGGAGACGACTCACGACCATACAGGCGACACCCCGGCGACCGTGTGGCGACGGCCTAGTCACCTGTAGTCGCCTAAACAATCGCCTCAGTGGGACAGGGGCATTAGGCTTCAGACCTTTGTGATAGAGCACAGATACGGGCCCTTTGTCCCATCATGCCTGCGCCGACCAGCGATTATCTGCACACTAGTGCCATACTACGCACCAGAGCCAATTTACAATTTTACCAGAAGCCAATTGACCCACAAACCTGAGATAGACAAAAAAATACTGGAGTAACTCAGCGTCTGTGGAGAGAAGGAATGGGTGACGTATCGTGGGAAAGCCCACGCGGTCACTGGGAGAACGTACAAACTCCACATACAGACAGCGTCCTTGGCCAGGATCAGACCCCGTGTCTTCGGCGCGGTAAGGCAGCAACTCTACCGCTGTGCCGGCACCGTGCTGCCAAGGAGTTCAATTGTGGAATTCTCTGCCTCAGAAGGCAGTGGAGGCCAATTCTCTGAATGCATTCAAGAGAGAGCTAGATAGAGCTCTTAAGGATAGCGGAGTCAGGGGGTATGGGGAGAAGGCAGGAACGGGATACTGATTGAGAATGATCAGCCATGATCACATTGAATGGCGGTGCTGGCTCGAAGGGCCGAATGGCCTCCTCCTACACCTTTGTCTATTGTCTATTGTAAAGTCGGAGGGAGGGATGTAGGTGAAAGGAGTAATGGGGAAAAGAGAGATGGGGGGGCGGGTGGGGAGTGAGGGGCAGGAGAGAGGGGGAAATGGGAGTGCACTGGGATGAGTGGGAGAGTAAACAAGTTGAGAGGTTGCGAGGCCTAAAATGGAGAGTGCAATGTTCATACCATTGGGCTGTGAGCTGCCCGAGCAGATTAGGTGCTGTACTGTTTCTGCAGTACTTGTGTATGGATGGTGACGCTCCAGTGTGATATTGAAGGAGTTCTCCAGTGTGATTTTGAAGGAGTTCTGCATTGCCTCTCCACCTGGCTCCTGCATCCCACACACCACAACGTGACTGCACTTCACCGCCAGCTGATTTGAACTGAAACACACTGAGGCAATAGAAAAGCAAACCTTTAATCTCTGTTTCACGGAATCGATCCCGATGTGAAAACATTTAAACTACTTTGCAATAAATTGAAACGTGGAGTGTGCAATTTAGTTTAGTTTAGTTTTGAGTGTATAAGTTTGAGTTTTGTTTATTGTCATGAGTACCGAAGTACAGTGAAAAGCTTTTTTTGCGGGCTATCCAGTCAGCGGAAAGACAATACATCATTACAATCCAAGGGGCCACAGTTTAAGAATAAGGGGCAGGCCATTTAGAACTGAGATGAGGAAAAACTTTTTCAGTCAGAGAGTTGTGAATCTGTGGTAGATCTCTGCCTCAGAAGGCAGTGGAGGCCAATTCTCTGGATGCTTTCAAGAGAGAGCTAGATATAGCTCTTAAGGATAGCGGAGTCAGGGGGTATGGGGAGAAGGCAGGAACGGGGTACTGATTGAGAATGATCAGCCATGATCACATTGAATGGCGGTGCTGGCTCGAAGGGCCGAATGGCCTCCTCCTGCACCTATTATTGTTATTGTTATTGTACAATCGAGATGTAGATCTCAACAGATACAGGATAAAGGGAATATTGTTTAGTGCAAGGTAAAGTCTGAGGAAAGATAGTCCGAGGGTCTCAAATGAGGTAGATAGAAGCTCAGGACTGTGGTATAGTGTGTAATGATTGCAAAAATAGTACACAAAGTACACGAAGAGTTGCCACATTTTCAGCATCTTCTTATAGTTTTCCAGTCTCAAGTCCTTAGAAAAGATTGTGTCTTATCTTGACCTTAATAACGCGGGCAATGGTTCGGTGATGTTGGCAGAGTTCGGCCTGGCTTGGTCTGGTGATGTGGCAGAGTTCGGCCTGGCTTGGTCTGGTGATATTGGCAGAGTTCGGCCTGACTTGGTTCAGTGATGTTGGCAGAGTTTGCCCTGGCTTTGTTTGATGATGTTGGCCGAGTTTTTGCCCTGGCTTGGTCTGGTGTTGGCAGAGTTTGACCTGGCTTGGTTCGGTGATGTGGCAGAGTTTGCCTGGCTTGGTCTGGTGATGTGGAAGAGTTCGGCCTGGCTTGGTTTGGTGATGTTGGCAGAGTTCGGCCTGGCTTGGTCTGGTGATGTGACATAGTTTGGCCTGACTTGGTTCGGTGATGTGGCAGAGTTTGGCCTGGCTTGGTCTGGTGTTGGCAGAGTTTGACCTGGCTTGGTTCGGTGATGTGGCAGAGTTTGGCCAGGCTTGGTCTGGTGATGTGGCAGAGTTCGGCCTGGCTTGGTCTGGTGATGTTGGCAGAATTTTTGCCCTGGCTTGGTCTGGTGATGTTGGCAGAGTTTGGCCTGGCTTGGTCTGGTGATGTAGCAGAGTCCGGCTTGGTTTGGTCTGGTGATGTTGGCAGAGTTCGGCCTGGCTTGGTTCGGTGATGTGGCAGAGTTCGGCCTAGCTTGGTCTGGTGATGTTGGCAGAGTTTGGCCTGGCTTGGTCTGGTGATGTTGTCGATGTGTTGGTGTGCGGGGATCGTTGGTTGGTGTGGACTCAGTGGGCCGAAGGGCCTGTTTCCGCGCTGTATCTCGAAACTAAACTAAACGACTGTGAGACGCACAATTGGGTCACTGTGGTTCAAAATGTGAAGAGCCCCATTTAATTTCTGCTCTGTGCTACAAAGGAATAGCTTACTCATAAATTGGTTCTCTGCCAACTGCCCTGAACATGTTTAGTGCAGAGACCCACAGTGCTTCAGCCACTGACAAGGTCATTACTGTTCCTGGAGGGGCATTTTTGTGTCAAGCATGGTGCAGTTACGAGCAGCTTGTGTTCTGTAAGTGCTCTGTGGAAAATTCCTAAAGTTTGCCGGCTCGGGGGTGCAAGGAGATCTTTTTTCTCTTCAACGTTCTCCTCATGCCGTTGAAATTAGACGAGTGTAATACTCATAGTCATAGATAGACACAAAGTGCTGGAGTAACTCAGTGGGTCAGGCAGCATCTCTGGAGGAAATAAATAGGGGTGGCGCGGCGGTAGAGTAGCTGGTTCTCAGCGCCAGAGGCCTTGGTTCGACCCTGACTATGGGTGCTGCTGCCTGTACGGAGTTTGTACGTTCTCCCTGTGACCGCGTGCGTTTTCTCCGGGTGCGGTTACCACCCACACTCTAAAGACGTATGGGTTTGTAGGTTAATTGGCTTCGGTAAAAATTGTAAAATTGTCCCTGGTTGGGGGGCATAGTGCAAGTGTCGGCGCAGAGACGTGACATGGAAACAGACCCTTTGGCCCATCGAGCCAACACTTACCACCTGCTCACACTAGTTCTATGTTATCCCACTTTCTCGCCCACTCCCTGCACACGAGGGGGCAATTTGCAGGGAGCCAATTAACCTACAAACCCGCACGTCGTTGGAATGTGGGAGGAAACTTACAAAATTCTTAAGGGGTTGGGCAGGCTAGATGCAGGAAGATTGTTCCCGATGTTGGGGTAGTCCAGAACAAGGGGTCACAGTTTAAGGATAAGGGGGAAGTCTTTTAGGACCGAGATGAGAACGTTTTTTTTCACACAGAGAGTGGTGAATCTGTGGAATTCTCTGCCACAGAAGGTAGTTGAGGCCAGTTCATTGGCTATATTTAAGAGGGAGTTAGATGTGGCCCTTGTGGCTAAAGGGATCAGGGGGTATGGAGAGAAGGCAGGTACGGGATACTGAGTTGGATGATCAGCCATGATCATATTGAATGGCGGTGCACCTATTTTCTACGTTTCTATGTTTCTATGAAACCGGAGCCCCCGGTAGAAACGCATGCGGTCACAAGGAGAGCATGCAGACAGGCACAAAGGCCGAGGTCAGGATTGAACCCGGGTCTCTGGCGCTGAGAAGCAGCAGCTCCACCAGCTGCACCACTGAGCGGCCCACTAAATAAACTAAAAAGCTAAAAGAGCGTTTTAGTGCTGGCTGGAATAAGGCTGAGTGACTTTTATGATCCTCGTGCTTAGGGGAGGAGGGCGATTGCTGAAAGATTAACAATTGTCACATAAATGAGAAAGGTAAGCAGGACGTCAGGTTTGAGACCTAACTATTATGCAGTGGGTTGTGGAAAGTCCACTGATGGAATAGTGAAGGTTAAGGCATGAGGGCAGCAGACTGATGTAGAAGATCCCACAAAGGAGGGCGATTTGGCTGCAACGTCGTCGGGGCGGCACGGTGGCGCAGCGGTAGAGTTGCTGCCTCACAGCGCCAGAGACCCGGGTTCAATCCTGACCTCGGGTGCTGTCTGTCTGTCTGTGTGTGGAGTTTGTACATTCTCCCTGTGACCACGTAGGGTGCTCGAGTTTCCTCCCACACTCCAAAGACGTGCAGGTTTGTAGTTTAATTGGCCCTCTGTAAAAGGCTCCTAGTGTGTAGGATAGAACTTGCGTATGGGAGCGATCTGGGAGTGATCTGTATGGGAATGACCTGCTTCCGTGCAGTGTAACTGTGTTAATCTACGCTTCCTGCTGCTACAGTTCTCAGCCTCAGTCCTCTTGATGTTTGGGGATGAAGATTGATGACTGGTCGGCATGGACTCGCTGGGCCGAAGGGCCTGCTTTCACGCTGTTTCTCAAAACTAAACTAAAATAAACTGAGTCTGAAGAAGGTTCCTGTCCCAAAACCTCACCTATCCATGTCCTCCCGAGATGCTGCCTGACCCGCTGAGTTGCCCCAGCACTTTGTGTCTATCTGCTGAGATACTCCAGCACTTTGTGTCTGTCTATCTAATCTAAGACAAACATTGGGCAGGAGAATGCAGTCAGTTCCTTGCTCTGCAGGAGAGTGCTATGGTGTCTGTGTTTGGCACCTTGTCTTTGGCAGCTCAGTCTCAGACTTGGTTACTGTAGGACTTGGACCCAGAGCCTCCGTGTTCAGCTGACAAGCTTAAGACCGTGTCCCTTAATCTCCTGGATGTGTTGGTTAATGTGAACATTAATAGCGTGCGTGATAAAGCATGTCACTCCTGCATGATCCGACACATTGCTCAAGCTGTCCTTGCGGGCAGTACCTCAAGCGTGTTTAATTGTCAAACTGCACCAGGAACAGAACTTTGACTTTCTTACTGGCTGCTAGTTTATTGTAATAACGCAACAAATTAATTAACCAGTGGTATTATAATTTATCATTAATATTGGTGGACTAAATCATACCATTGCAAACGGAGGTATCGCAAAATGCTGGAGTAACTCAGCGGGTCAGGCAGCATCTCGGGAGAGAGGGAATGGGTGACGTTTCGGGTCGAGACCCTTCTTCAGACATTGCAAACGGAAGTCGGGAGTGCGTCTAGACAAAGTCCATGACAGTGCAGCGATAGAGTTGCCGCCTTACAGCGAATGCAGCGCCGGACACTCAGGTTCCTGACTACGGGCGCCGTCTGTACGGAGTTTGTACGTTCTCCCTGTGACCTGCGTGGGTTTTTTCCGAGATCTTCGGTTTCCTCCCGCACTCCAAAGACGTACAGGTATGTAGGTTAATTGACTGGGTAAATGTAAAAATTGTCCCTAGTGTGTGTAGGATAGTGTTAATGTGCGGGGATCGCTGGGCGGCGCGGACCCGGTGGGCTGAAGGGCCTGTTTCCGCGCTGTATCTCTAAAAAAAAAAAAATGTGTAAGAAGGAACTGCAGATGCTGGTTTAAACCGAAGGTAGACACAAAATGCTGGAGTAACTCGGCGGGACTCAGTCTGAGGAAGGATCTCAACCCGAAACGTCACCTATTCTTTCTCTCCAGAGATGCTGCCTGACCCGCTGAGTTACTCCAGTATTTTGTGCCCATTGTAGACAAGGCCCATAGTAGAGTGGTGGACACAGAGTGCTGGAGTAACTCAGCATGTCAGGCAGCATCTCTGGAGAAAAAGTCAGATGCTTCTCCAGAGATGCTGCCTGATCCGCTGAGTTAATAGATTCGATTTGATGGTTCAATTACACTTTATTGTCACGTGTGCTTAGGCCCAGTGCAATGCTTGGTCTTTGCATACAAACGGGTAAATCATGCAGCAGACCGCAGCAAGGCAGTACACACAGAGCGGCCACATTTCTAGGGAGACAGTTACAGAAAGTAATAAAGCTTAGACCCAGTCTGAAGAAGGGTCCCGACCTGAAACCTCACCCAACCCTTTTCACCAGAGATGCTGCTTGACCCGCTGAGTTACTCCAGCACTCTGCGTCTTTCTTTGGCGTAGGCCAGCATCTGCACTTCCTCGTTTCTCCATGGTGGTTCGGTGCTGAGGTCGGTTCATGGTTGGGGTGGTGCAGTGTGGTCCTTGTGCCGTGCTGTGCCGACCAACGACCACCCGGGCACTGGTTCCATCCCACTCGCCAAGGGGCAATTTCCAGAAGCAAATTAACCTGCATTTGGAGTGTGGGAGGGAACCCGGAGCACCCGGAGAAAACCCACCCGGTCACAGGGAGAACGTACAAACTCCGTACAGACAGCACCTGAAGTCAGGATGGAAGCCGCGTCCCTGACCCTGTGAGGCAGATGCTCTACCGCTGCTCCACCGTGCCGCTCCGAGCACTGTGTTCACAGGCCCCTTACGCTGCTGCAAGTGAGAATGCCGCTCCTTCAGATTTTGGTTCCTTTGACAATCAAGCGCTCTTGACTCTTGGCTCCTGAGTCGGTGCGGCCACCGCTGGATCCCGGATGAAGTGCTTCAGTCACGGAGGCCCCCGGGGATTTGGAACAATGGCTGCCTGTGAAGGATTGTGAGCGAGTGAGTGCGTGAGTGCGTGCGTGTGGTGGGGGTGGGTTGAAGGGGCCCAGCACCGCCTCCCCTTGCTCCCTGACCCACTTCCAGTCACAGGCCGCAGTCACTTCATCGCTTGGCACTGCACTCAGTGCAAGGCCTTCCGCACACATTCCCAGCTATTCCAAGTCGATGCAATGGCAAAGAAGGCTTGCGATCTCCCGGTTGCCAAACACTTTAACTCCCCGCCCCATTCCCACACTCACCTCCCCGTCCTGGGCCTCCTCCTCTGTCAGGGTGAGGCCCAACGCAAATTCGGGGGAACAGCACCTCATATTTCCCTTGGGCAGCTTACACCCCCAGCGGTATGAACATTGATTTCTCTAACTTCAAGTCTCCGTCCCTCCCCCACCCTACTTGTCATACCACTTTCACTGTTGGTGTGACTTGTTAACACCTAGCCCGCAGCCAACAGTGGACCATTGTGGGCTCAACCTTTCATTGGTCATAATAAGAAAATAACTGCAGATGCTGGTACAAATCGAAGGTATTTATTTCACAAAACGCTGGAGTAACTCAGCGGGTCAGGCAGCATCTCAGAAGAGAAAGAATGGGTGACGTTTCGGGTCGAGACCTTTCTTCAGACTGAAGAAGGGTTTTGACCCGAAACATCACCCATTCCTTCTCTCCTGAGATGCTGCCTGACCTGCTGAGTTACTCCAGCGTTTTGTGAATAAATACCTTTCATTGGTCATTGTTGCTTTTTGCATGTCTTTCATTCATTCATTTGTTCCGTGTACCTTCTACATTTCTCGTTTCGCTCTCCCCTGAGTTTCAGTCTGAAGAAGGGTCACCTATTCCTTTCCTCTGGAGATGCTGCCTGACCCGCTGAGTTCTTTGGACTCTTTTGAGCAGGTATAAAGATGGGAAAGGTCTAGAGGGATATGGGCCACATGGAACTAGCTTCGATGGGGCATCTGGCAAGCATGGACCAGTGGGCAGAATGGCCTGTTTCCGTGCAGTGTAACTGTATTAATCTACGTTTCCTGCCGCTACAGTTCTCAGTCTCAGTCCTCTTGATGTTTGGGGATGAAGATTGATGAACTTCTCACTCTCTTTCTGGAGTGAGGAGACCATCAACATTAACTGATGATGCTCGCTTGTCGGCACTGAGCCTGTACTCGCTGGAGTTTAGAAGGATGAGGGGGGACCTCATTAAATCTTACCGAATAGTGAGCGGCCTGGATAGAGTGGATGTGGAGCGGATATCTCCACTAGTGGGAGAGTCTAGGACCAGAGGGCACAGCCTCGGAATTAAAGGACGTACCTTTTGAAAAGAAATGAGGAGGAATTTATTTTGTCAGAGGGTGGTGAATCTGTGGAATTCACCGCCACAGATGGATGTGGGGGCCAAGTGTTTGTGTACTTTCAAGGCGGAGATTGACAGATTCTTGATTTGTACGGGTGACAGGGGTTATGGGGAGAAGGCAGGAGAATGGGGTTGGGAGGGAGAGATAGACCAGCCATGATTGAATGGCGCAGTGGACTCGATGGGCCGAATGGCTTCATTCTGCTCCTGGAACTTGTGAATTTATGAAGTCTTTCTCCAATCCCTTTAACGCTGCATTTCAACCTTCATGAAATCTAAGCAGCCTTCATTACAATAATGAATTAAACATTTCTCACTACAGAGGCAGAGTTTAATATTTAATTGCAATATTTGAATTTAATATCTCCATTTTAATAAATGGAGAGTTTAAAGACCTGGATAATGGAAATCTTGCCCTCATATCTCATCATCGTTTTGTTCCTCTCTCTCGAGCTCATTCTGATCTTTTACGGTACTTTGCAAAATTGATCGCTTCGCTCACGCTTTTGGTCACACGCCCCGTTATCCCAAATTGGGAAATCTGACGGTGGGTCCCGACCTGAAATGTCGCCGGCCGTTCTCCCCACAGATGCTGCCTGACCCGCTGGGTTTCTCCAGCGCCTTGCTTTTTGCTCAGGATTCCAGCATCTGCAGTCTCTTGTGTCTCTCGTATCTCCATTCATGGCTCCGTGCTTTGCTTTGCTTTGCTTTGCTTTGGGGCGGCACAGTAGCGCAGCGGGTAGAGCTGCTGCCTCACAGCGCAAGAGGCCCGGGTTCGATCCTGACTACGGGTGCTGTCTGTACGGAGTTTGCACGTTCTCCCTGTGACTGCGTGGGTTTTCTCCAGGTGCTCCAGTTTCCTCCCACACTCCAAAGACGTGCAGCTTCGTATGTTAATTGACTTGTTAAAATTGTATACTGTCCCTAGTGTGTAAGATAGTGCTAATGTACGGGGTAATCGCTGGTCGGCGCAGACTGGGTGGGCCGAAGGGCCTGTTTCCACGCTGTATCACTAAACTAAACTAAAAACTAAATAAGCTACCTTGGTTCACTTAATCCTACTAATCGCTTATTTTAGGGCAAAGGTAGACACAAAATGCTGGAGTAACTCAGCGGGTCAGGCAGCATCTCAGGAGAGAAGGAATGGGTGACGTTTCGGGTCGAGGCCCTTCTTCAGACTTCTAAATGCTTAGTTAGTTTAGTTTAGTTTAGGGATACATAGTGGAAGCAGGCCCTTCGGCCCACTGAGTCCGTGCCGACCGACCATCATCCCCTACACCAGTTCTATCCTACACTCTGGGATGCTACCTGACCCGTTGAATTACTCCTGCACTTTGTACCTATTCTGTAAACCGGCCTCTGCAGTTCCGTGTTTCTACTTTTCAAGAGAGTTAGATTTAGCTCTTAGGGCTAAGGGAATCAGGGGATATGGGGGGAAAGCCGGAATGGGGCACTGATTTTGGATGATCAGCCATGATCATGTTGAATGGTGGTGCTGGCTCAAAGAGCTGAATGGCCTACTCCTGCACGTATTTTCTATGTTTCCATGTTTACTGTATGAGAGGTATAATTTCGATTGGAGATACGTCATGGATCCAGGCCCTTCGGCCCTGCGAGTCCAAGCTGGCCATCATTCACCCGTTCACACTAGTTCTGTGTTATCCCACTTTCTCATCCACTCCCTACACACGAAGGGCAATTTACCGAGGGCCGGCTAACTTACAAAACCCGCACGTCTTTGGGATGTGGGAGGAAATCCACCTGGTCACAGGGAGAACGCTCAAACTCCACACTCACAAACGGCACCCGAGGTCAGGGTCGACCCCAGATCTCTGGCTCGGTGAGGCAGCAGCTCTACCCGCTGCGCCTCTGTGCTCATTTGGTGTCACCAGTCGCGTTTAGTGCAACCGATTTGAGACACATTTCTAAGGTATCACAAAAGGCTGGAGTAACTCAGCGGGTCAGGCGGCATCTCAGGAGAGAAGGAATGGGTGACGTTTCGGGTCGAGTCTGAAGAAGGGTCTCGACCCGAAACGTCACCCATTCCTTCTCTCCTAAGATGCCGCCTGACCTGTTGAGTTACTCCAGCATTTTGTGATACCTTCGATTTGTACCAGCATTTGCAGTTATTTTCCTACACTGAGATACATTTCTAGTCAGCCTCAGTTAGCTGTTGTGTTGTTTTAACACAGGAGATTGTTGCATTTATTAAATATCTTTTTGCTCGACACTGCCCCTGACAATAGACGATAGACAATAGGTGCAGGAGGAGGCCATTCGGCCCTTCGAGCCAGCACCGCCATTCAATGTGATCATGGCTGATCATTCTCAATCAGTACCCCGTTCCTGCCTTCTCCCATACCCCCTGACTCCGCTATCCTTAAGAGCTCTATCTAGCTCTCTCCTGAATGCATTCAGAGAATTGGCCTCCACTGCCTTCTGTAGCAGAGATTTCCACAGATTCTCAACTCTCTGACTGGAAAAGTTTTTCCTCATCTCTGTTCTAAATGGCCTACCCCTTATTCTTAAACTGTGGCCCCTGGTTCTGGACTCCCCCAACATTGGGAACATGTTTCCTGCCTCTAACGTGTCCAACCCCTTAATAATCTTACATGTTTCGATAAGATCCCCTCTCATCCTTCTAAATTCCAGTGTATACAAGCCTAACCGCTCCAGTCTTTCAACATAAATCACTCCACCACCTATCACGTTGTTCCAAGTGCAGTAACCTACCCCTCACCGAAGTAGAAGAGTTAAATTACAAGGATGGTTTGCGCAAACGAGACGTTAACTTTCTTGATTAAAAGGACAGCGTTTAAGACGATCAAAGGGTTTTGCAAAGGGCGGAAGAGAGAAACCATCTCCTGCTGGGTGGGGATTCTGAAGCAAGGGAGCAAAGGGTAGAAATGAGATCTGCGCCGTTCAGATTCATGGAAGCATTTCCTAACACGAAGCCGACTGCAAACCTGAACTCAATATGTTTTGGTTTTTTTATGAGACAAGATTTACAGAAGCAAGGCCAGACACAAAATGCTGGAGCAACTCAGCGGGCCAGGCAGCGTCTCTGGAGGGAAGGAACGGGTGACATTTTGGTTCGAGACCCTTCGTCAGGCTGAGAGCCAGGGGAAAGAGAAACGAGAGATATGGAGAGATATCACCATATATATCAACGTCTATATCATCGTCTATATCTCTCGTTTCCCTTTTCCCTGACTCTCAGCCTGAAGAAGAGTCTCGAACTGAAACGTCACCCATTCCTTCTCCAGAGATGCTGCCTGCCCCGCTGAGTTACTCCAGTCTATTGCGTCTACGATTTAAACCAGCATCTGCAGTTGCTTACTACGCTGAAGCAGGTCTGGCAGATGATATTCCGAGATCATAAAATGGACCTTTTTGCCATTTGGGGTTGAACTTTCAGTCAAAGTGTGTGGGACCCATTGCGGTCCCTGCACAGAAAACTGAGTCCTGAATAAATTGTAATTTCCTAAACATTAAAGGAATATATTTATTACATTGTGGGCGGCACATTGACGCAGCGGGTAGAGCTGCTGCCTCACAGCGCCAGAGACCAGAGTTCGATCCTGACTACGGGTGCTGTCTGCAGGGAGTTTGTACGTTCTCCCTGTGTGTGACCGCGTGGGTTTTCTCCGGGTGCCCCAGTTTCCTCCCACACTCCAAAGACGTGCAGGTTTGTAGGTTAATTAGACAATAGACAATAGGTGCAGGAGGAGGCCATTCGGCCCTTCAAGCCAGCACCGCCATTCAATGTGATCATGGCTGATCATTCTCAATCAGTAGCCCGTTCCTGCCTTCTCCCCATACCCCCTGACTCCGCTATCCTTAAGAGCTCTTCAGCGAATTGGCCTCCACTGCCTTCTGTAGCAGAGATTTCCACAGATTCTCAACTCTCTGACTGGAAAAGTTTTTCCTCATCTCTGTTCTAAATGGCCTACCCCTTATTCTTAAACTGTGGCCCCTGGTTCTGGACTCCCCCAACATTGGGAACATGTTTCCTGCCTCTAACGTGTCCAACCCCTTAATAATCTTACATGTTTCGATAAGATCCCCTCTCATCCTTCCAAATTCCAGTGTATACAAGCTTCTATCAATTGTCCCTTGTGCGTAGGATAGTGCTAGTGTACGGGGTGATCGCTGGTCGATGCGGACTCGGTGAGCTGAAAGGCTTGCTTCCACACTGTACCTTTAAAGTCTAAAGTCAACTGTCCACAGTGCGCATTCAGACACAAGTGACAACTTCCCAATAAGCAACGTTCTTATTTAAAGATTTGTCAGTGTAATCGAAGATCGACGGGATTTAAAGCTGGGAAATAAAAACGAACTGCAGATGCTGGTTTATACCGAAGATGGTCCCAAAGTGCTGGAGTTGCGTCCTTAGCCCCCTACTGTACTCCCTGTACACACTCCATCATCAAGTTTGCTGATGACACTGTGGTGGTGGGCCGGATCTCCGACAATGATGAGAAGGCCTACCGACCGGGAGGAGGTGGCTGATCTGGCACTCTGGTGTCAGGACAACAGCCTCCTCTTGAACGTCAAAAAAACTAAGGAGCTGATTGTGGACTTTGGAAGGGCTCAACATCCAAGGACGTACACGCCACTGGAGATAAATGGGTCTACTGTGGATAGGGTGAGCAGCTTTAAATACCTGGGAGTCCACATCACAGAGGATCTGACAGGGACAACACACATTGCCGCACTGGTGAGTAAGGCAAGGCAGCGCCTTTACCACCTCAGACAGCTGAGGAAATTCAGAGTCTCTCTGAGGATCCTTCATTGCTTCTACTCTGGGGCTGTAGAGAGCATCCTGTCCGGCAACATTACAGTCTGGTTTGGGAACAGCTCTGCCCAGGACAGGATGGCCCTGCAGAGAGTAGTGCGTTCGGCAGAACGCACCATGGGAACTACACTCGTCCCCCTGCAGGACCTATACATCAGGAAGTGCAGATCGAGAGCAAGCAAGATTATGGGGGACCCCCTACCACCCCAGCAACGGACTGTTCCAGCTGCTACGGTCAGGCAAACGCCTCCGCTGTCACGCTGTGAAAACGGAGAAGATGAGACGGAGTTTCTTCCCACAGGCCATCAGGACTGTTAACTTTTATAACTCCAGGGACTAAATTTTGTCTTCTCTGTATTAACTTTAATTTATATGGTGTAACTGTAATTCTTTTTTTTTGTGCACAATCCGCAGGCATTGCCACTTTCATTTCACTGCACATCGTGTATGTGCATGTGACAAATAAACTTGACTTGACTTGACTTGACTTGAGTAACTCAGCAGGTCGGGCAGCACCTCTGGGGAACATGGACAGCTCACATTTCAGACTGAAGAAGTGACCCGACCCAAAATGTCATCGATCCATGTTCTCCAGAGATGCTGCCTGAGGCACTGAGTTACTCCAGCACTCTGTGATTATCCAGGAATTGCAAGTCTCGTCAGTGACTCTTCAGGCTGCTGTTGTCTCGGTAGACTCACACGGTGAGGGAGGGGGTAACAAATACCCTCGAGCTGCTGGTGCAGCAGCTGTGTGCGTCTCCTGACAAGCAAGGGGGCATTTTGTTTCAATATTACACGCTGTAGCTTTGGTGCATGTGATCTGCCCAAGCTGCTGGAAGGCAGGTTTTCATTTCACCCTGCATGAATAAAACAAGTTAGTGCACAGTGGCACTTACTCCCTGATGTAAGTGTTTGATCGTTGTATGGAAACGCGACTCGATAGAATTGTCCACAATATGACGCGTCGTGCATCCGTTTTCCCCAGAGACGCTCCCAGATCACTCCAGCAATTTGTGTCTGTCTTAGGTTTACCCCAATGTTGCCAGGATTAGGGGGTGTAAGCTGCAAGGAGACGTTGGACGGGCGAGGATTGTTTTCTCTGGAGGTCGAGTGGAGCCCTGATAGACAATAGGCAGAGTAGACCATTCAACCCTTCGAGCCAGCACTTCGGCCCTTCGAGCCAGTAGGCCATTCAGCCCTTCGATGGAAGTGTATGAAATTATGAGAGGCATAGATAGGGTAGACAGTCAGAACCTTTTCCCTCAGGGTGGAAACGTCAAAGACTGGAGGGCAGAGCTTTAAGGTGAGAGGGGTAAAGTTTAAAGGAGATGTGCGTGGCGAGGTTTTTTTACCCAGAGGGTGGTGGGGGCCTGGAACGCACTGCCGGGGATGGTGGTGGAGGCAGATACGATAGTGGCGTTTAAGAGACTTTTAGATAGGCACGTGGATATGGAGGGATAAGGATCACGTGCAGGCCGAGCTGTTTAGTTTGGCACCATGCTTGGCACAAACATTGTGTCTTTGACATTCCCACCCAGGGGTAATTCGCCACCCGGCGGCACGGTGGCGCAGCGGTAGAGTTGCTGCCTTACAGCGAATGCAGCGCCGGAGACTCGGGTTCGATCCCGACTACGGGCGCCGTCTGTACGGAGTTTGTACGTTCTCCCCGTGACCTGCGTGGGTTTTCTCCGAGATCTTCGGTTTCCTCCCACACTCCAAAGACGTGCAGGTTTGTAGGTTAATTGGCTGGGCAAATGTAAAAATTGTCCCTAGTGGATGTAGGATGGTGTTAGTGTGCGGGGAACGCTGGGCGGCACGGACCCGGTGGGCCGAAGGGCCTGTTTCTGCGCTGTATCTCTAAATCTAAATCTAAATGTTGTGACAGACTATGAAGAAGATGGCACTGACTGCCACCGATTAGTAGAACATCTGCAGCATCTCACGGCAGACGTTGAAGTTTCAAATTCCACAATGTTACCCACTGATCTCCCAGTGCAGCGTTTTTTAAAAAGCGATAACTCAGGAGATGCTTCTTCATTAGATGTCTTTGATGTTCAGCAAAGGGACAAATGCTTTGAAGGCTGTGATCTATATTTTTCCGCGCGGCCAATTATGTCAGTCAAGATCCTGGCAGGGACTGTCACCAGTATTATAACATCGCCAAAGTGCATTAACTTGCCTCTTTAATGTAGCAAATGGGAGATAATTCATTTTAATTTGTAGGGTGAGTTTAAAAGAAAAAGATTGAAGTGTAATAGAACACTTACATCTTCAAACGTATTCACTGCTCGCGTTTATGTGGAGGAAGGAACTGCAGATGCTGGTTTAAACCGAAGATAGACACAAAAAGCCGGAGTAACTCAGCGGGACGGGCAGCATCTCTGGAGAGAAGGAATGGGTGACGTTTTGGATTCGTGTCTGAAGAAGGGTCTCGACCCGAAACGTCACCAGTTCCGTTTCCAAGGATGGAAGACCTCCAAGGAAGTCTTTCATTTTTCCATAAGGGGGCTTTGAATTCATGACCAATGTTTAGAACATGAGAAAGTCACCGAGCACGGAGACAGGCCCTTCGGCCCAACTTGCCCATGCAGGACCTGATGTCCCACCTGCCCGCGTGTGGCCCGTATCATTCTTCAGCTTTTGGCTCCATGTGTGTGGGAGAAGCCAGGTGCTTGCGAGGCATTGTTCTGCAGTCCGTCCCATCTCTTGGTCCAGTTTCGTTGCCAGCTGTGAGATGAGGTGGAGTCAAGTCATGACCACGTCCATGTCTTTGATGAACGCCACTCCCTTGGCAATCCTCTGTAGGACAGGTCTCCAGATGTGGATCACCTTGTGACATGTTGATCACAAGGTGATGCATTATCAGCCACCGTTGTCCCAGCAACACTGATATTCACGGTGTATTTGTGTTTTGTAATGTACATATTTAAAATTTATTCTTGGTATTGAGATGACATCAAGCAGCAGTTTTTTATATCCAGTCATTATTTACCCTGAGGACATTGTACAATACACAATAGGTGCAGGAGTAGGCCCTTCGAGCCAGACCACCATTCAATGTGATCATGGCTAATCATTCTCAATCAGTACCCCGTTCCTGCCTTCTCCCCATACCCCCTGACTCCGCTATCCTTAAGAGCTCTATCTAGCTCTCTCTTGAATGCATTCGGAGAACTGGCCTCCACTGCCTTCTGAGGCAGAGAATTCCACAGATTCACAACTCTCTGACTGAAAAGGTTTTTCCTCATCTCCGTTCTAAATGGCCTACCCCTTATTCTTAAACTGTGGCCCCTGGTTCTGAACTCCCCCAACATTGGGAACATGTTTCCTGCCTCTAACGTGTCCAACCCCTTAATAATTTTATACGTTTCGATAAGATCCCCTCTCATCCTTCTAAATTCCAGTGTATACAAGCCTAGTCGCTCCAGTCTTTCAACATATGACAGTGCCGCCATTCCGGGAATTAACCCAGTAAACCTACGCTGTACAAAGCTTATGTCTGCAGTTGTGAACATGATGGCGCAGCGGTAGAGTTGCTGCCTTACAAGCACTTACAGCACCAGAGCCCCGGGTTCGATCCTGGCTACAGGTGCTTGTCTGTGGGGTTTGTACGTTCTCCCCGTGACCTACGTGGGATTTCTCCAAGAACTTTGATTTCTTCCCACACTCCAAAGACGTATAGGTTTGGGTTAATTGGCTTGGTATAGATGTCAACATCGTCCCTAGTGTTAATGTGCGGGGATCGCTGGTCGGTACGGTCTCGGTGGGCTGAAGGGCCTGTTCCCGCGCTGTGTCTCTAAAACTAAACTAAACTGAAGCAGGAGGAGTAGGAGCTGCTGATATCTGCATTTCCCTTTTTGGGGAGATTATCTGAAGCAGTTTTAGGGTGAATGGGCGTCTGTCTTTTTGACTGCCTATCTACAATAGATCGACAATAGTGTCACCTGCCTGAGTTTGGCCCATTTCCTCTAAATGGTTCCTAACCATGTACCTTGTCCAAATGTCATTTAAATGCTATAGTACCTGCCCCAACTGCAACCTCTGGCAGCTTGTTCCATACACCCGCCACCCTCTGTGGCTCAGCAGTAGTGTGGCTGTCGTACAGTGCCAGGGACCCGGGTTCGATCCTGACCTCGGGTGTTGCTTCCGAGTGCAGAAATAGTGTGAGTGGGTGATCGCTGGTCGGTGTGGACTCGGTGGGTCAAAGGGCCTGTTTCCATGCTGTATCTCGAAACTAAACCCGCAAAGATCTCTGGAGAACATGGTTGGGCAACGTTTTGGGTCGGGGAGGATCAGATCTAAAGAAGGACGGCACGGTGGCGCAGCGGTAGAGTTGCTGCCTTACAGCGAATGCAGCGCCAGAGACTCGGGTTCGATCCTGACTACGGGTGCTGTACTGTACGGAGTTTGTACGTTCTCCCCGTGACCTGCGTGGGTTTACTCCGAGATCTTCGGTTTCCTCTCACACACCAAAGACGTACAGGTTTGTAGATTAAATGGCTGGGCAAATGTAAAAATTATCCCTAGTGGGTGTAGGATAGTGTTAATGTGCGGGGATCGCTGGGCGGCGCGGTCCCGGTGGGCCGAAGGGCCTGTTTCTGCGCTGTATCTCTAAATCTAAAAATCTAAATCCGAAACGTCACCTATCCCTGTTTTCCAGAGATGCTGCCTGACCCACTGAGTTACTCCAGCACTCTGTGAAACGTCACCGATCCATGTTTACCAGAGATGCTGCCTGACCCGCTGAGTTGATTTAGCACTCTGTGAAACGTCACCTATCCATGTTCTCCAGAGATGCTGCCTGACCCGCTGAGTTACTCCAGCACTGTGAAATGTCACCTATCCATGTTCTCCAGAGGTGCTGCCTGACCCGCTGAGTTACTCCAGCACTCTGTGTCCATTCTTTAGCAAATCAACATCTGCACTTCCTTGTTTCTGCCAATTTTTTCCTGTGGTCTGATGTCACCTTCAAAAACTGGTGGACTGATGCCCCCTTCAACGTTCTTCCCTGTCACCTGGTGGCAGTGAAGCAAACCTCTTGTGAAGCTTGGACCCTTCAAGGTTTCAAGGTCAGTTTATTGTCACATGTACCAATTAAGGCACATTGAAATTCAAATTGCTGGTGTTGCTGTCTTCAGAGATCAAAATTAATCGATACAATTAAAACGTAGAAGGCATTATTTGTCGTGTGCTCATTGCTACCTGCACGTATAAAGATTCCAAACTGACTACTGAGAGAGGTGGAGAAATGAGGTGTCATTAACTAATTGCACTGTAAATCAGAACCATCTGCATACAGTCTCGATGAAGACATGTCCTGATTACTTGCTTGCCTCGTTTAGTTTTGTTTAGTTTTGTTTAAGTTTATAGCTACAGTGTGTAAACTGGCCCCCTTCGGCCCACCGAGTCTACGCCGACCATCGATCACCCTTTCACACTAGTTCTACGTTCTCCCACTTTCTCATCCGCTTCCTACGCACTAGGGGGGCAGCTTACACGAGGGCCAATTAATCTGCAAAGCCGCACGTCTTTTGGGCTGTGGGAGGAGACCGGCGCACCCAGAGGAAACCCACGCGGTCACGGGGAGAACGTGCAAACTCCACACACACACAGACAGGATCAGGATCAAAGCCGGGTCTCTGGTTGCTGTTGTAGATATGTATTGCTGGGTCCAATGCTTCAAAACTGGTCATGGCGATCAAGATTTATACAACTGAACCAAACGTGAATGTTTTCACAGTGCTTCTAATGTGGGTGCAAAGAAAATCTATTAAGATTTAAGCAGGTGATTTGCTTGCCAATTTAATATTGATACTTTTTCTAAAGATGACATTTTATTTAATTATGTTCAAAGGCCAATCATCAAAAGATTTCCATGTATCTCCATTACCGTGCCATAAAATTTCTCACCACATTTCTTTTTCATATGAATATTAAAGAACCTGCCAACAACCTTGGGCATGGGAAACATATCGTCCTACGCAGACCCAGTCCTTCTTGTTCAGTCCCTGCTCCTTTCATTGTTAATGCTGATAATCTGCAATTGCAAATAATTTACAATGAGGGAGCACTGCAATAAGAAGAGATGACAAGATCAATGGGAAACGGGGATCATTTGGATAGGATAGAATGTGGCCTAGTTTTCGTCTCTGCTACACAGTCTGTTCGTATACTAGTAGTTTGTTCCAAGCTAGTCAGGTCCCCCCGTGGTCTGTGTGTCGGAGCTCTGCCCATGGCCCTCGCCTTGGAGCTCTCCCTGTGGTCTCTACCTCGGAGCTCCACCCTGTGGACTCCATGTTGGAATTCCACCCATGGTCTCCACGTCGGAGCTCCACCCGTGGACTCCATGTTGGAATTCCACCCGTGGTCTCCACGTCGGAGCTCCCCCGTGGTCTCCACGTCGGAGCTCTCCACCTCGGAGCTCCCCACCGTGGTCTCCAATTCGGAGCTCCCCCCTGGTCCCCGCATCGAATTGCGAATTAACGTAACAAGAGCGGGTAGAGCCGCTGCCTCACAGCGCCGGGAACCCGGGTTCCGTCCTGACCTCGGGCGCTGTCTGTGTGTGGAGTTTGCACGTTCTCCCAGCAGCGACCGTGCCTGGGTTCCCTCCGGTTTTTCTTCCACATCCCAAAGACGTGCGAGCTTGTCGGTTAATCGGCCCCCTGCAAATTGCCCCCTCGTGTGTGCGGAGTGGATGCGAAACTGGGACAACATAGAACTAGTGTGGACAGGCGATCTGTGGTCAGCGTGGACTCGGTGGGCCGAAGGGCCTGTTTCCATGCTGTGTACCAAAACTAAAACTAAACATCAGACGTAGACAAAGGCTGTGGGACGTAAGTCGGGGAGCGGGTACATCAGGACAAGGTGTGCTGCTACCTCTGCCTCTCATTCCCAACTCTACCGCTTCTAACCTTGGACTGTTGGGAGTGTCGTTCAGTCACAAACCGTTGGATTATTCCCCTGGATGTGAGGCAAGTAATTATCCCTTTAACCTTCACCAGCTCACGGCCCTTCACCGTGTTGCAAATGAAGTTCTCCCTGCGTCACAAAGCAATGAAGGAGCTGGCACTGAGTCAAGAGACGTGTGTGAGGTTGCGCACAGTTTGAGTATTGGAGGGGCCTGCTCCTAACTTTCTGGCTCCACTTTAGTCCCCCCGGCCCTCACCTTTGGGCAACCTGTGCTGGGGGAGTGGGTGGAGCAGTGGATGCCCCCGGTTGGGTTCATGAGGTCATAAGGTCGAAAGTGATAGGAGTAGAATTATCTCCCTCCCAGAATATCTCCCTCCCAGAATATCTCTCCCTCCCAAACCCCAATCCTTCTGCCACCTCCCCATAACCTCCGACACCCGTGCCAATCAGTTGTCCCAGGGCCTGACCAAGCTGGACATCCGCGGGTCCTAGCTCCAGGCGGAAGGGGTCCGAAGATGCTGCCTGACCCGCTGAGTGACCCCAGCTTTTTGTGTACATCTTTGGATTAATCCAGCATCTGCAGTTCCTCCTACACAATCCTGTCTTGCACCTTCTGATCTTATCTCTGGCCTTCATTCCAAACATTTGCCTATCAATATCCCCCCTCGCACGCCTCCACCTATTACCTCTCCCTTTTCCAGTCTTCATCTCCCCCCCCCCACCCTCCACCCCCCCCCCCCCCACAATCAGTCTGAAGAAGGGTCCTGACCCGAAACGTGGCCTATCCATGTTCTCCATAGATGCTGCCTGACCTGCTGAGTTACTCCAGCACTTTGTATCCTTTCTGAGAGATCATAGGCTGAATTCTACATGGGAATGAGTTCAGAACCAGGAGCAGTAGTCGTTGAAGACCTTATCCTTTTGCCCAAAAACGTCATAACTTACTGGAGTAACTCAACGGTGAGTCTGAAGAAGGGTCTCGACCCGAAACTACACCTATTCCTTCTCTCCAGAGATGCTGCCTGACCTGCTGAGTTGCTCCAGCTTTTTGTGTCTAACATGGATAGGTGACGATTCACAGAGTGCTGGACTAACTCAGCGGGTCAGGCAGCATCTCTGGAGAACACGGATAGGTGACGTTTCACGGAGTGCTGGAGTAACTCAGCGGGTCAGGCAGCATCTCTGGAGAACATGGATAGGTGACGTTTCACAGAGTGCTGGAGTAACTCAGCGGGTCAGGCAGCATCTCTGGAGAACATGGATAGGTGACGTTTCACAGAGTGCTGGAGTAACTCAGCGGGTCAGGCAACATCTCTGGAGAACATGGATAGGTGACGTTTCACAGAGTGCTGGAGGAACTCAGCGGGTCAGTCCAAGTCTGAAGAAGAATCCCGACTGGAAACGTCACCAATTCATGTTCTCCAGAGATGCTGCCTGACCTGCTGCGTTACCCAGCACTCTGTGTCTTTTTCGGTAAACCGGAATCTGTAGTTCCTCGTGTCATCTTATCCTTTTGCCTGTTACGCCTGCTGCCCTTTTGGTTGCATTACCCAAAAGGCACATGGATATGCAGGGAATGAAGGGATATGGGTTATGTGCAGGTTGATCAGATTTGGTCTTGGCATCATATTCAGCACAGGTATGATGGGCCGAAGGGCCTGTTCCTGTGCTGTACCTTTCTATGTTCTATGTCCAGTTTAGTTTGGAGAAACAGTCTGGAAACACGGCCCACCAAGTCCACGCCGACCATCGATCACCCGTTCTCACTAGTTCCATGTTATCCCACTTTCTCATCCACTCCCTACACACTAGGGGCAATTTTACAGAGGGCCGATTAACCTACAAACCCGCACGTCTTTGTTAAGTGGGAGGAAACTGGAGCACTGTTCTCCCTGTGACCTGCGTGGGTTTTCTCCGGGTGCTCCGGTTTCTTCCCACATTCCTAAGATTTAGATTTTTTTTTTAGATTTAGAGATACAGCGCAGAAACAGGCCCTTCGGCCCACCGGGTCCGTGCCGCCCAGCGATCCCCGCACACTAACACTATCCTACACCCATTAGGGACAATTTTTACATCTCGGAGAAAACCCACGCAGGTCACGGGGAGAACGTACAAACTCCGTACAGGTTTGCAGGTTTGTAGGTTAATTGGCTTCTGCAAAACAAAAAGTAAATTGTCCCTAGTGTGTCGGATAGTGTTAGTGTACGAGGTGTGCAGGGAGTGGATGAGAAAGTGGGATAACATAGAACATGTGTGAATGGGCGGTTGCCGTTCGGTGTGGATTCGGTGGGCTGAAGGGCCTGTTTCCGCGCTGCAAGTCTAAAGTCTAAACTGAACTAAACTAGATGTTGATAGACGCAAAATGCTGGAGTAACTCAGCGGGACAGGCAGCATCTCTGGAGAGAAGGAATGGAGAGACCCTTCTTCAGACCCGAAACGGTCAAAGGGGATGAATATCAAGGAGAATGTAGAATAGATCATTGTTAGACAGCATCTCTAGAGAAAAGGAATAGGTGACGTTTTGGGTCGAGACCCTTCTTCAGACTGAAGAAGGATCTTGAACCGAAACTTCACCCATTCCTTCCCTCCAGAGCTGCTGCCTGTCCCGCTGAATTACTCCTGCACTTTGTGTCTATCTTCGACTTAAACCAGCGTCTGCAGTTCTTTCCATATCTAAATCCTGGCCGTGCCGGCATCACCAAGTTCCCAGAAAAATAAATTAACAGTCAAAAACAAGAATGTAAATGTATGTATACAGTAAAACACAGGAATGGGCGATCAATCTGGAAAGTCGAACTTGAGAAAAATATCTTTGGGGTGACCAAAGCAGTTTGTCATTATGTGTTGAGTGAGAAACTGCTGTTTTACCTGATGGGTTCGAGGTACAGAGTGGATGCAAATTCACGATTAATTCTCAAGGTGATGCTGCCTTGCTGGTGCTGAGGAATGGCTGATAACCGGAACAGACCTGATTCATTCACATTTTTCAGAAGGGAGAAGTTGTTTGTGAAAGGTTTACACGTTTATCAGTCGGGTGGGTGGGATGGAACCATCATGACAGGTACAAACCTCCAACTGGTGATTCATCCCCATTTCCTTCCAAGTGATACAGGCTGCATATTTCCCCATAGAATTCGTAATCTCAAACAGCAGAGTGTCGCGAGAGCTTTGTTCCAATGCAGACTCCACGCAAAAGGACTGGTGGATTAAGAAGAGACACAGAGTGCTGGAGTAACTCAGCGGGTCAGGCAGCATCTCTGGAGAACATGGATAGGTGACGTTTCACAGAGTGCTGGATTGATTCAGCGGGACAATAGACAATAGGTGCAGGAGTAGGCCATTCAGCCCTTCGAGCCAACACCGCCATTCAATGCGATCATGGCTGATCACTCTCAATCAGTACCCCGTTCCTGCCTTCTCCCCATACCCCCTCACTCCGCTATCCTTAAGAACTCTATCCAGCTCTCTCTTGAAAGCATCCAACGAACTGGCCTCCACTGCCTTCTGAGGCAGAGAATTCCACACCTTCACCACTCTCTGACTGAAAAAGTTCTTCCTCATCTCCGTTCTAAATGGCCTACCCCTTATTCTTAAACTGTGGCCCCTTGTTCTGGACTCCCCCAACATTGGGAACACGTTTCCTGCCTCTAATGTGTCCAATCCCCTAATTATCTTATACGTTTCAATAAGATCCCCCCTCATCCTTCTAAATTCCAGTGTATACAAGCCTAATTGCTCCAGCCTTTCAACATACGACAGTCCCGCCATTCCGGGAATCAACCTAGAGAACCTACGCTGCAATAGCAAGAATATCCTTCCTCAAATTTGGAGACCAAAACTGCACACAGTACTCCAGGTGCGGTCTCACCAGGGCCCGGTACAACTGTAGAAGGACCTCTTTGCTCCTATACTCAACTCCTCTTGTTACGAAGGCCAACATTCCATAGGCTTTCTTCACTGCCTGCTGTACCTGCATGCTTCCTTTCAGTGACTGATGCACTAGGACACCCAGATCTCGTTGAACATCCCCTCTTCCTAACTTGACACCATTCAGATAATAATCTGCCTTTCTATTCTTACTTCCAAAGTGAATAACCTCACACTTATCTACATTAAACTGCATCTGCCATGTATCCGCCCACTCACACAACATGTCCAAGTCACCCTGCAGCCTTATTGCATCTTCCTCACAATTCACACTACCCCCCAGCTTAGTATCATCTGCAAATTTGCTAATGGTACTTTTAATCCCTTCGTCTAAGTCATTAATGTATATCGTAAATAGCTGGGGTCCCAGCACCGAACCTTGCAGTACCCCACTGGTCACTGCCTGCCATTCCGCCGCATCTCTGGAGAGCATGGATAGGTGACGTTACACAGAGTGCTGGAGTAACTCAGCGGGTCAGGCTGCATCTCTGGAGAAAATGGACAGGTGATGTTTCGAGTCTCGACCCACAACATCACCTGTCCACATTCTCCAGAGGTGCTGCCTAACCTGCTCAGTTACTCCAGCACTGTGTGTCCTGTATGTATTAACCAGCATCAGCAGTTCTTATTTCTACATTCTGAATTAAGTTCATGTCCATCAGTTATCGGAGCAGACAGGCCATTCGGCCCATCAAGTCTACTCCGCCTTTCAATCATGACTGGTCTATCTTTCCCTCTCAACCCCATTCTCCTGCCTTCTCCCCATAACCCCTGACATCCGCACTAACCAATAATCTATCAATCTTAATAATATCTATTGACGGCCTCCACAGCTTTCTGTGGCAACGAATTCCACAGATACACCACCCTCTGACTGAAGAAGTTCCTTCTCATCTCCTTTCTGGAGGTACGTTCCTTTATTCTGAGGCTGTGGCCTCTGGTCCTTGACTCTCCCACCGGAGGGAGAGGGATTCTCTCCCCATTGTGAGGGGTTCTGACCCAAAACATCACCTTTCCATGTTCTTCAGAGATGCTGCCTGACCCATTGAGTTACTCCAGCACTCTGGGTCTTCGTTTGTAAGCGAGCATCTGCCGTTCCTTGTTTCTATATTTTACTGTCGGGTTACCATTCACTCCCTATCTCTTTTAATCACCTACATAATTATGATCATGTAACCAGTGGCGAGAAATGAGCCTGTTTTTCATTTGAAAGCATAAAGTACATACTTCAACTTTCATTTGATATAAAATTGTGAGTGGCGTAGATAGGGTAGACAGCCAGAACCTTTTTCCCAGATTGGAAATATCAAAGACTAGGGGGGTACAGCTTTAAGATGAGAGGGGCAAGGTCTAAAAGAGATGCGTGAGGCAAATGTTTTTCACAGAGAGTGATGGGAGCCTGGAACGCATTGCAGGGGATGGTGCTGGAGGCAGAAATGTGGGACAACACGGAACTCGTGTGAACAAAGGAGCAAAGAGGTCCTTCTGCAGTTGCTAGGAGCAAAGAGGTCCTTCTGCAGTTGCTAGGAGCAAAGAGGTCCTTCTGCAGTTGCTAGGAGCAAAGAGGTCCTTCTGCAGTTGTACAGGGCCCTAGTGAGACCGCGCCTGGAGTACTGTGTGCTGTATTGGTCTCCAAATTTGAGGAAGGATATTCTTGCTATTGAGGGCGTGCAGCGTAGGTTTACTAGGTTAATTCCCGGAATGGCGGGACTGTCATATGTTGAAAGACTGGAGCGACTAGGCTTGTATACACTGGAATTTAGAAGGATGAGAGGGGATCTTATCGAAACGTATAAGATTATTAAGGGGTTGGACACGTCAGGGGCAGGAAACATGTTCCCAATGTTGGAGGAGTCCAGAACAAGGGGCCACAGTTTAAGAATAAGGGGTAGGCCATTTAGAACTGAGATGAGGAAAAACTTTTTCAGTCAGAGAGTTGTGAATCTGTGGAATTCTCTGCCTCAGAAGGCAGTGGAGGCCAATTCTCTGAATGCATTCAAGAGAGAACTAGATAGAGCTCTTAAGGATAGCGGAGTCAGGGGTTATGGGGAGAAGGCAGAAACGGGGTACTGATTGAGAATGATCAGCCATGATCACATTGAATGGCGGTGCTGGCTCGAAGGGCCGAATGGCCTCCTCCTGCACCTATTGTCTATTGAACGGGTGATCGCTGGTAGGCGTGGACTCGGCGGGCCAAAGGGCCTGTTTCCATGCTGTATCTCTGAACTAAACTAAATTATCTACCCCGAAAAACATCTCAACATTATGGCCTCTCTTGCCCCTTTAGGGTTGAATTGCTGAAGATACCCCCAGCATCTGCAGCTCCTTGTGTCTCATCTGTGATGGTATTTCTGAAGAAGGGCCTCGATTTGAAACATCACCTTTCCATGTTTCCAGAGATGCTGTCTGACCTGTTGAGTTACTCCAGCACTCTGTTCCCTTTCTTGGCAAGTAATAGGTGGGTGGATACAGGTGAGGGGGGGGTGGGATGGAGATAGGCAGATGGTTGGACAAAGGCCAGAGAAGTAAAGACAGAAGGTGTGAGACCAATGGACTGAAGTGTTGTGAACTGTGAAGCTAGAGGAAAGAATATGGGTAGAAGGAGGTTGGGGAGGGGAGGAAAAGGTGCAAATTCAGCTGGGCACAGGGGAGAGAGGTGGAAAAAAAACTTGTCTCCAGAGATGCTGACTGACCCTTGAGTTACTCCAGCACTTTCTGATTTTTTATGGGATCTCCAGTTTAGTTTAGGTCAGAGATAACAGCGCGGAAACAGGCCCTTCGGCCCACCGAGTCAGCGCCGCCCAGCGATCCCCGCACATTAACACCATTCTACACACACGAGGGACAGATTTACATTCATACCAAGCCAATTTTAGCCTACAAACCTGTACGTCTTTGGAGCGTGGGAGGAAACCGAAGATCTGGAGTAAACCCACGCAGGTCACGGGGAGAACGTACAAACTCCGTACAGACAGCACCCGTAGTCAGGATCGAACCCGGGTCTCTGGCGCTGTAAGGCAGCAACTCTACCGCTGTAAAGCAGCCCAGTTCTTCGCCAAAGTTCCAAGGAAGAGTTGGAGAGACAAAGGCAGACTTCAAGGCATTTCCTTTGGCAGGGAAAAGAGAATTTTAGACACACACTCTCTGAACCCGACATTGCTCGACAAAAAGGCGCACGGACTGGATCTGAAAGATCTATCCCCGAAAGAGTCGCTTTGTTCTTCGAGTGAGCGAGGATAAAGGAGCACATTTTTGTCATTCAGGACCTGCCGGCTACGGGAGACACCAGAAAGAAAGAAATGCCATTAATTCCGGAACAGAGCAGACATGATCTGAATAGCAAGCTCCCTCAAAAATGAGATGAAGTTAATATTGCTACCCAATTGTGATCAAAGTTCGCAAATACTTGGGGAGGCTGGTTTAAAACTTCTTCCTCTGGTCACGTCGGCTGGAAGATGGATGTTGTGTAGGAAGCTACTACAAACGCTGGTGTAAACCGAAGACAGACACAAAATGCTGGAGTAACTCAGCGGGACAGGCAGCATGTCTGGAGAGAAGGAATGGGTGACGTTTCGGGTCAAGACCCGTTCTGAAGAAGGGTCTCGACCTGAAACGTCACCCATTCCTTCTCTCCAGAGATGTTGCCTGTCCCGCTGAGTTACTCCAGCATTTTGTGTATATAGATGGATATTGTAGGTCTGCACTGGTATTGTACTTCCGACAATGTTCAAAATTTCCCAAACTTCCTTTCAAAAAGGGAAATTATATCTGGGCCTTTTCATTCACAAAATGCTGGAGTAACTCAGCAGGTCAGGCAGCATCTCAGGAGAGAAGGAATGGGTGACGTTTCGGGTCGAGACCCTTCTTCAGTCTGACGTTTCGGGTCGAGACCCTTCTTCAGTCTGAAGAAGGGTCTCGACCCAAAACATCACCCATTCCTTCTCTCCTGAGATGCTGCCTGACCTGCTGAGTTACTCCAGCATTTTGTGAATAAATACCTTTGATTTGTACCAGCATCTGCAGTTATTTTCTTCCGCTATCTGGGCCTTTTCAGGTCAGGACCCTTCTTCGTAGCTTCAGAGCCTTTCACTGTACGTCGGCACAGGTGACAATAAACTAAACCAACTTCATACGCAGTCTTCCCTGGTGTTAGAGGGAGTGATGATGGGAGGGAAAACTGGTGAGGGGGAGACAGGGAACTGCAGGCGCAAAGATCTTGGAACAAAACACAAAGCGTGGGAGGAACTCAAAAAGTCAGGCAGTATCTGTGGAGGGAATGGGCAAATGACTTGGGATACTTCTTCAGACTAATAGACACGGTTTCGGTATCGGGGTCCTTCTTCAGACTAACGAACCCAGTTTTGGGTCGGGACCCTTCTTCAGTCTAACAGACACAGTTTTGGGATAGGGCCTTTCTTCAGTCTAACAGACACAGTTTCAGGTCGGGACCCTTCTTCAGACTGATGACTGGTATCTTTACCTAACTCAAAGATGACTTGATAGGTCTTTTTAGGTTTAGTTTTAGGTTTATTATTGTCACATGTACTGAGGTATAGTGCAAAGCAATTTTTTTTTGTGCTATCCAAACAGATCAGATAATACCATCCCTAAATACAATCAAGTCAAACTCAAGAAGGGTTTTTTGTAGAAGTGCATGAAGCTGATTATGAGGCCAGGACTAATTTATTGTTTTAAATCAAATTCTGAGTCTCTCCTTTGGAATTCAGTGGTTCGACGTTCTATGTTCTAAGATAGCGATCTATTTTCTCCATTTTATTTTCGCTATTTCGTTTCATGATGATAATCCCAAATTTCATGATGATAATCCGCTATTTCGTTTCATGATGATAATCCCAAATAATGACCTTCCTCATTAACAACTCACTGACCCCAACTGAAGTCCACAGGTTTAGTAGGACCTTTCGGACCACCTTACCAACCAGCAATTATCGCATACCAACACCATCCTACACACACTAGGGACAATTTAAATTTATACCAAGCCAATTAACCTACAAACCTGCACGCCTTTGGAGTGTGGGAGGAAACCGGAGCACCCGGAGAAAACCCACGTGGTCACAGGGAGAACTTACAAACTCCGTTCAGACAGCACCGGCAGTCAGGATCGAACCCGGGTCTCTGACGCTGTAAGCCAGCAACTCGACCGCTGTGCCACTGTGCTGCCCAACTCTTGTACATCGGCAAGACCAAACGTAGACTGGGCGATCGCTTCACTGAACACCTTTGCTCAGTCCGCCTGGGCCTACCTGATCTCCCGGTTGCCAAACACTTTAATTTCCCCTCCCATTCCCACACTGACCTTTCTGTGCTGGGTTTCCACAATTGTCAAAGTGAGGCCAAACGCAAATTGGAAGAACAGCACCTCATATTCCACTTGGGCGGCTTACACCCCAGTGATATGAATATTGATTTCTCTAACTTCAAGTAACCCTTGCATCCCCCTCTCTCTCTGTCTCTCCCTCCCCCTACCGGCTTCAAAGTTGTCTTGTTGAGTCTCATTGTGACTCATTTTCACCTAGCCTAGAGCAAATAATGGCCTGTTTCCTTTATCAGTGTCACTTTTTTGCATATCATTCATTCCACTTGTTCTATATCTCTCTGGATCATCGTCTATATCTCTCGTTTCCCTTTCCACTGACTCTCAGTCCGAGGAAGGGTCTCGTCCAGAAACGTCACCTATTCCTTTTCTCCGGAGATGCTGTCTGACCCCCTGAGACACTCCAGCTTTTTGTGTCTATCTTAAGTATACGATTCCCATACAACTTTACTGATCCCGGAGGGAAATTGGTCTGCCAACAGTCAAAAGATACAGTTTCAAGGCATTGAAAGTGTCATTTGCATTATAATAATAATGATGAAATGTAATTGACCAGTTATTGCATAGCACATATGAGACCAGCATCTGCATTTCCTTCCTACACATGATGTCCACTGTGCCTTGTGACTGTAAAGCCAGAGCCGAGTGCAAGATATCTTGAGAACAATTCAGGACTCCAGTCCTCTATTGAAAAACCAGCTCACCTTCGTCCCAAATAGTCCCACATGATCCTCGGCAATGTGCAGATTATGTTCAGAGGATTGAATCCCAAATGGGAAACTTGGAACCGAGTGTGCATGTTTCCCAAAAAACCAAAGGAAAACAGTTGTTGTTTAAATTGAACAAACGCCATTCATGTGTTGAGACACAAAGTGCTGGAGTAACTCAGAGGGTCGGGCAGCATCTCTGGAGAACATGGATCGGCAATGTTTTGAGTCGGGACCCTTCTTCAGACTCGAGACACAGAGTGCTGGAGTAACTCAGCGGGCCAGGCAGCATCTCTGGAGAACATGGTTTAGTTTAGCTTAGTTTAGTTTAGATTATTATCACATGTACTGATGTGCAGTGAAAATCTTTTTGTTGCGTGCTCTCCAGTCAGCAGAAAGACCATGCATGATTCCAATCAAGCCATGCACAGTGTACAGATGCAGGATAAAGGAAATAACATTCCGGATAGGTGATGTTTCAAGTCGGGACCCTTCTTCAGACTCAAAAGACACAAAGTGCTGGAGTAACTCTGCATAGAGACACAAAGTGCTGGAGGAACTTTATTTTTTTTGCAAAAAGCACAGTTCCTTGTGATTCCATTCACATGTTGATTTTTAAACAGTCAATGTTTTGAATGGGATTTACCTATGCTTGAGTATTCTTAGCAACGCTTTTGTTTATTACTGTCACTTGTACCAAGGTACAGTGAAAAGCTTTTGTTGCGTGCTATCCAGTCAAAGAAAAGACTTACAAGCAAGCTGTCCACAGTGCACAAAGGGCACAACATTTAATGTAAGATGAAGGCCGATTAAAGATAGTTCAATCTACCTCCAGTGTCCCTGAATCTGGAGGTGTGCGTTTTCACACTTCTGTACCTCTTGCCTGATGGGAGAGGGGAGAAGAGGGAGTGACCGGGATGAAACTGGTCCTTGACTATGATGCTGGCCTTTCCGAGGCAGCGTGAAGTGTAGATGGAGTCAATGGTTTGCGTGATGTTGTGGTCTACGTGGTAGAAACTCACACTTGTACAATTTCCCCTCTTGTTTGGATCTAAGGTCATTTCATCCCATTAAGTCAAATGATAAATGTTTGTGTAAACTCCATTTTATGCACCATACACCCTTGATAGAAAGGAATCAGAATTATCAGGTTGATCGCAACTATTGGATCAATGTTGTGCAACAGTGCTGCATTTAATCGCACTGTTTTAAAAGAAGCCGTCAGAGCAGGTAGGAGTTTGTCAGTGTTGACGGATGCAGAGTTGATATTGTGCATTTATATTGCTAATTGTCTCTTTAATGTTTTACCACTCCGCTGTTGCCAAGGCGGCAGTAATTACATGTCCCACAAACATCCACAGTAATTAGGATCGCTGCTGAATTTATTAACTACAAAGTCTTCTCTGCTTCCCCGTCCCAACGACTTCACAGCACGGCTGGCTGATCAATACTGATTGTTAGAAACGGCCAAAGAAAGCAAAAACTGCTTCAAAGGCCTGGTGCTGTCGAGTTTAGCTTTACAAATTCTGTGGTAAACATACATAGACCATTGGTTTTGTTTTTTTGCACTTTTATTCTTTGTTTCTTTTATGTGTATATGTGTATACATATATATATATATATATATATATATAAATATATATATATATATATATACAGTATGTGGGTGTGTGTGTTTTATATATATGTGTATTTGTGTGTGTGATATATGTGTGCAATATATGTGTATATAAATGTGTGTGTGTGTCCATATATGTGTGTGATATATGTGTGTGATATATGCGTGTGATATATGTATATATATGTGTGTGTGATATATGTGTGTGATATGTGTATATAGGCATGTGTATATGAATATATATATGATATATGTGTGAATGTGTATGTATGTATGTATGTATGTATGTATATATGTATGTATGTAAGTATGTAGGGTAAGAAAATAACTGCAGATGCTGGTACAAATTGAAGGTATTTATTCACAAAATGCTGGAGTAACTCAGCAGGTCAGGCAGCATCTCAGGAGAGAAGGAATGGGTGACGTTTCGGGTCAAGACCCTTCTTCAGACTGATGTATGTATGTATGTATATATATATATATATGTGATATATACAGTATGTGTATGTACATGCATACACCCAGATATTAGTTTAGTTTAGATAGACACAAAAAGCTGGAGTAATTCAGCGGGACAGGCAGCATCTCTGGAGAGAAGGAATGGGTGACGTTGCGGGTCGAGACCTTTTAGTTTATTTAGTTTCATTTAATTTAGTTTCGTTTATTGTCACATGTACCGAGGTACAGTGAAAAGCGTGCTAACCAGTCAGCGGAAAGACAATACATGATTAGTATGATGTTTCATGACACTAAAACACCCTCGACCTTTAGCTCTTCAACATAGAACAGTACAGAGCAGGATAGACACAAAAATCTGGAGCAACTCAACTCAACTGTGCGGCACGGTGGCGCAGCGGTAGAGTTGCTGCCTTACAGCGAATGCAGCGCCGGAGACTCAGGTTCGATCCTGACTACGGGCGCCGTCTGTACGGAGATTGTACGTTCTCCCCATGACCTGCGTGGGTTTACTCCGAGATCTTAGGTTTCCTCCCACACTCCAAAGACGTACAGGTTTGTAGGTTAATTGGCTGGGCAAAATGTAAAAAAAAGATTAAAAATTGTCCCTAGCGTGTGTAGGATAGTATTAGTGTGCGGGGATCGCTGGGCGGCGTAGACCCGGTGGGCTGAAGGGCCTGTTTCCGCGCTGTATCTCTAAATCTAAAATCTAAATCTAAAAAATCACACATGCACACAAACTTACACATATACACATATATCTAATATTTATTTATATGCATGTGTGTGTGTGTGTGTATGTATGTATATATATATATAGGTTGGTAGAGAGTATTTATATATACAAAGGGGTGGAAAAGTGGAACAGCTGGTAGACTCTGTCTTTGTGGAGTTTGCATGAGACAGCGTGGGTTTTCTGCAGGTGCTCCGGTTTCCTCCCACATCCCAAAGACGTGCGAGTTTGTACGATAATCGTCTCTCTGTAAACTGCACCTGGTGTGTGGGGAGTGGATGAGAAAGTGGGGGAACATAGAACTGGTGTGAACGTGTGATCGATGGTCGGCATGGACTCGGTGGGCCGAAGGGCCTGTATCCATGCAAATCAATTAAAATATACATGGGCTGTTTCTTTATGGGAAATTACTTGTCTTTGTTCTTGAAATTAATCATTGATCTTCTTTGAGTAATGAAATCTCCTGAGCATAATTATTGCCATCTCAATCCTTTATTTATCCTTTGATAATATTCATAAGTCAGAGGAGCAGAGTTAGGCCACTCGGCCCATCGAGTCGACACTGCCATTCAATCGTGGCTGATCTATCGTTCCCTCTCAATCCCATTCTCCTGCCTTCTCCCCATAACCTTTGACAACCTTACTAATCAAGGCTGATTTACAACCAAACATGTCCTATTAAAGTCTTCAGCACTGTGTTATATTGCAGCACTGTTTCCTGACATCTTCAGTTTAGTTTAGTGTAGTTTATTGTCACGTGTACCGAGGTACAGTGAAAAGCTTTTGTTGCGTGCTAACCAGTCAGCGGAAAGACTGTACATGAATACAATCGAGCCAATTACAGTGTATAGATACATGATAAGGGAATAACGTTTAGTGCAAGGTAAAGCCAGCAACGTTCGATCAAGGATAGTCCGAGGGTCACCAAAGAGGTAGATAGTAGTTCAGCATTGCTCTCTGGTTGTGGTGGGATGGTTCAGTTGCCTGATAACAGCTGGGAAGAAACTGTCCCTGAATCTGGAGGTGTGCGGAGAGGGGAGAAGTGGTAGTGGCCAGGGTGTGACTGGTCCTTGATGATGCTACTGGCCTTGCCGAGGCTGCATTCATTAAAAGAGTTGATTAAGTGCTGGATTCTGCAAGTTGTGAAGAAAAAAGTATGAGTGCAGGTGATCAATTATGGCACGGTGGATCGTGATGCTGGGGAACGTGACCTCTTCAACGTATGCAGTTGGGGCTGACTGATGAGGATTGCTCCGTACAACTGATCTTGATTTCTGCTCAATTACCTTCAGGGTCACGGAGCAATTGCGCGGAGATTCATCTTTATTGGGGTTGCTTTTCTAGTTGTATAGACTTTCCCCAGGAGAGGACGTTAACATTGAGATTGCCCACAGCAACGGAGATCGTGCACAGTTTGTTGAACAGGAGCAAAACAAAAGACACAGAGTGCTGGAGTAACTCAGTGGGTCAGGCAGCATCTCTGGAGAACATGGATAGGTGATGTTTCACAGAGTGCTGGAGTAACTCAGCGGGCCAGGCAGCACCTCTGGAGAACATGGATCGGTGACGTTTCACAGAGTGCCGGAGTAACTCAGCGGGTCAGGCAGCATCTCTGGAGAACATGGATAGGTGACGTTTCGGGTCGGGACCCTTCTTCAGACTGATTGTGGTGATTGGGAGCAAGCTGGAAAAGTTTACTTTAGTTTAGTTTAGAGATACAGCATGGAAACGGGCCCTTCGGCCCACCGAGACCGCGCCGACCAGCGATCCACGCATATTAACACTATCCTATGCACACGAGGGACAATTTAAGAGAGAGAGAGAGAGAGAGAGAGAGAGAGAGAGAGAGAGAGAGAGAGAGAGAGAGAGAGAGAGAGAGAGAGAGAGAGAGAGAGAGAGAGAGAGAGAGAGAGAGAGAGAGAGAGAGAGAGAGAGAGAGATTTCATAAACTAACAAAAATAAACATAAACATTCTTAAATTATTAAAATTCATAAAACATCCCTAAATAATGGGCAAAAATTACTGCATAACATGGGTGAATGAGGGACTGTATCTGCACACTAGGAAGCACAGACAGGACTGATGGAAGACCATGAGTCACGTCATGATACAATAATCCATCACATACAGCTCCTGTCCACTGACCACTAATGGCCGTTTCACTCTGGCACGTCTCTAAATATATTCCCCATGATTATTATACTTTTAAATCATATAACAGGTTGAAGACTTTATTATAACACCCAAGAATTTTCCAAGAATATGCCGTGCGTGCATAATAAAGTTACGAATATGAAATTATACACAAAAATGACTCCAAAATGCACTGGCCTATTTATCACTATTTCTCGCGGAACCCCTAGTGGCCTCTCTCTCAACCCTAGCGTTCTGGGGGACCCCGGCTGCGAGACGCTGCTCTGGAGTGTGGGAGGAAACGGAAGATCTCAGAGAAAACCTGCCCAGTCACGGGGGAACGTACAAACTCCATACATCAGCACCCCTAGTCGGAATCTCCGACGCTGAAAGCATTGTAAAGCAGCAAAAGATGTAGAAACAAGGAACTGTGAATGCTAGTTTCTACCGAATATAGACACAAAGTGCTGGAGCGACTCAGCAGGTCAGGCGGCGTCTCTAGAGGAAAAAGATGGGTGATGTTTCGGCTTGGGACCCTCTTATTCAGACTGCTTTTTTCTCCAGCAATGCTGCCTGACCCACTGAGTTACTCTAGCACTTTGTGTCTATCTTCGGCATAAACCAACATCTACAGTTCCAATCTACACAGTGAAATTAGGCCACTTTGTATTCCTTGACTTGAATTGACACTCACTGTTCAATGAATCATCCTGGACACTTATGCTGGTTTACAGCAAAGATAGACACAAAGTGCTGGGGTAACTCTGCGGGTCAGGCAGCATCTCTGGAGAAAAAAAGATGGGTGACGTTTCGGGTCAGGACCCTTCATCAGACCAGCATCTGCAGTGTGTAGGAAGGAACTGCAGATGCTGGTTTAAACTGAAGATAGGCACAAAGTGCTGGAGTAACTCAACGGGACAGGCAGCATCTCTGGAGAGAAGGAATGGGTGACGTCTCGGGTCAAGACCCTTCTTCAGACTGAAAGTCATGGGAAAGGGAAACGAGAGACGTAGACGATGATGTAGGGATATAGAACAAATGAATGAAAGATATGCAAACAGGTAACAATGGTATAAAGGTAACAGGCCACTGTTAGCTGTAGCTAGGTGAGAATGAAAGACTCGGGTGGGGGAGGGATGGAGAGAGAGTGGTTACTTGAAGTTAGAGAAATCAATGTTCATTCTGTAGGTATTTATTCACAAAATGCTGGAGTAACTCAGCAGGTCAGGCAGCATCTCAGGAGAGAAGGAATGGGTGACGTTTCAGGTCGAGACCCTTCTTCAGACTGAATGTTCATTCCGTGGTGTGTTGTAAGCTGCCCAAGCGAAATATGAGGTGCTGTTCCTCCAATTTGCGTTTAGCCTCACTCTGACAATGGAGGAGGCCCAGGACAGAAAGGGTCAGTGTGGGAATGGGAAGGAGAATTAAAGTGGACAACAGAGGAGGCCTAGGACTTTCTTTGTTTCTAGAAGCCAATGTATATTGTAGTGGAGAAAAGGCACAGGGCATGGTACATGGGTTTGTGGGGAGCGTTGGAGGTTACTATTCCATCTAAAGTTAAATTCTGCATCCATTCATGTGAAAAAAGGAAGTCTACATTATTTACATCAAAATAATATCTATCTGTGATTCCTACATCGTCCCCTGCCATTGTTGTCATGTGGACTACGGGTGCTGCACTGTAAGGAGTTTGTACGTTCTCCCCGTGACCTGCGTGGGTTTTCCCCGACTCTCAATCTGAGGAAGAGTCTCGACCCGAAACGTCGCCTATTCCTTTTCTCCAGAGATGCTGCCTCTGAGGTACTCCAACATTTTGTGTCCATCTTCGGTGTAAACCAGCATCGGCAGTTCCTTCGTACGCATAGAACAGCACAACACAACAGCCGTCTGTGCGGAGTTTGTACGTTCTCCCCGTGACCTGCGTGGGTTTTCTCCGAGATCTTCGGTTTCCTCCCACACTCCAAAGACGTACAGGTATGTAGGTTAATTGGCTGGGTAAATGTAAAAATTGTCCCTAGTGGGTGTAGGATAGTGTTAATGTGCGGGGATCGCTGGGCGGCACGGACTTGGTGGGCCGAAAAGGCCTGTTTCCGGCTGTATATATATGATGATATATGATATGAAACCCAGTGATGTTGATCTACACTGAGTTTGTGAGACCAGCAAGTCAGCTGAATCTCGCCCAGAGCCGATGCTGTCAGAGTGAACTTGCCTCGTGAACAATTTAACAAAGAACAAAATGCTGGACAGGCAGCGTCTCTGGAGAGAAGGAATGGGTGGCGATTCGGGTTGAGACCCTTCTGCAGACTGAGAGTCAGGGGAGAGGGAAACCGGAGATATGGAAGGGTACAAAGAGACTGTCCTCTGATTCTCAGTCTGAAGAAGGGTCTCGACCCGAAACGCCACCCATCCCCTCTCTCCAGAGATGCTGCCTGTTCCGCTGAGTTACTCCAACGTTTTGTGTCATCCAACTTCTGCAGTCCCTTCCTTTACTTAACAAAGAACAAAGAGAACAGCACGGTGGCGCAGCGGGTAGAGCCTCTGCCTCACAGCACCAGGGGCCTGGGTTCGATCCTGACCTCGGGTGTGCGTGGAGTCTGCACGTTCCCCCTGTGACCGCGTGGGTTTCCTCCGGGTGCTCCGGTTTCCCCCCCACACCCGAGCGGGTTCGCAGGTCCTCTGTAAAATATGAGAAAGTGGGATAACATAGAACTAGTGTGAGCGTGAGATCAATGGTCGGTGCGGACTCGGTGGGCCAAAGTCTGAGGTTAATCACAGGCAGGGCATTATGCAGCTGGGCTTTTATATTTACTTCAGACCACAGATAGGCGGAAAAATGGGTTATTTGCGAACATTTGTTGTTGCAGTCCTTTGCTTGGGGAGGAAAAACAGTTTACATAGAGGTAGAACAGGGCGGCACAGGGACATACCTTTTGGCCCACAACATCTGTGCCGAACATGATGCCAAGTTGAAACTGTTCTCCTCGGCCTGCACGTGATCCATATCCCTGCATTGTCTGCACATCCATGTGCCCATCTAAAAGCCGCTTGTAATGCACTGCCACATCTGCCTTCACCACCACCCCCGGCAGCACGTTTCAGGCACCACCACTATCCTCTGTCTAGGATAAGTTACCTTGCACATCTCATGCTATTGAGGGAGTGCAGCGTAGGTTTACTAGGTTAATTCCAGGAATGGCGGGACTGTCGTATGTTGAAAGACTGGAGCGACTAGGCTTGTATACACTTGAATTTAGAGGGGATTTTATCAAAACGTATAAGATTATTAAGGGGTTGGACACATTAGAGGCAGGAAACGTGTTCCCAATGTTGGGGGAGTCCAGAACCAGGGGCCACAGTTTAAGAATAAGGGGTAGGCCATTTAGAACGGAGATGAGGAAAAACCTTTTCAGTCAGAGAGTTGTAAATCTGTGGAATTCCCTGCTTCAGAAGGCAGTGGAGGCCAATTCTCTGAATGCATTCAAGAGAGAGCTAGATAGAGCTCTTAAGGATAGCGAAGTCAGGGGGTATGGGGAGAAGGCAGGAACGAGGTACTGATTGTGAATGATCAGCCATGATCACATTGAATGGCGGTGCTGGCTCGAAAGGCCGAATGGCCTCCTCCTGCACGTATTGTCTATTGTCTCATGGGCAGCATGGTGGCGCAGGGGTAGAGTTGCTGCCTTACAGCACTTGCAGCGCCAGAGACCCGGGTTCAATCCCAATTACAGGTGCTGTCTGTACGGAGTTTGTACGTTCAAAGACGCGCAGGTTTGTAGGTTAATTGGCTTGGTATAAATGTAAATTGCCCCTAGTGTGTGTAGGGTTGGGTTAATGTGCGGGGATCGCTGGTCGGCGTGGACTCGGTGGGCCGAAGGGCTTGTCTCCTCGCTACCAAAGTAAACTAAACTAAACTTATTTCCCTATAAAACTAAAACTAAACTTTGCCCCTCTCACCTTGATGCTCTGCTCTCTTAGTTCGCTGCACAGATTTGCAATGAAAATCCAGGCCGAGCTTATTAAGTGGAGAATGGTACATTGGATGTTGTTCAAGTTCTTACTTCAAGGCTTCAGCCAGAGAATGGGTCTGACAAGATAGCTCGAGACAGCCGGGTCAAATGTGTAAAGGTGCGTGGAATCGAAAGGAAATTGGATCCTAAATTAGCTCGGTGGCAGTAAACAGAGTCTGAGGGGTGTTGTTTTGTGACTGTCAAGCTGTTAGTAATGGGTTCTGCAAAATTCATAGAGTCAAACAGCACAAGAGGGCTGTGGAGGCCAGGTCCATGGATATTTGTAAGGCAGAGGTAGATAGATTCGTGATTAGTATGGGTGTCAGGGGTTATGGGGAGAAGGCAGGAGAATGGGGTTAGGAGGGAGAGATAGATCAGCCATGATTGAATGGTGGAGTAGAATGGCCTAATTCTGAGTAGACTTGATGGCCCAAATTCTGGTCCTATCACGTTTGATTTTTAGATTTTAGATTTAGAGATACAGCGCAGAAACAGGCCCTTGGGCCCACCGGGTCCGCGCCGCCCAGCGATCCCCGCACACTAACACCATCCTACACACACTAGGGACAATTTTTTACATTTGCCCAGCCAATCCAACCTACATACCTGTACGTCTTTGGAGTGTGGGAGGAAACCGAAGATCTCGGAGAAAACCCACGCAGGTCACGGGGAGAACGTACAAACTCCGTACAGACGGCGCCCGTAGTCAGGATCGAACCTGAGTCTCCGGCGCTGCATTCACTGTAATCATAAATTTCCAATGCATTGTGCTTGATTGGAGGGAGAGCAGAGACTTGAGGGAAGTATATAATTATTATTAGATAGGGTAGACAGTCAGAACCTTCACCCCTGGGTGGAAATGTCCAACACTAGAGGGCTTAGCTTTAAGGTGAGAGCTGCAAACTTTAAAGGAGATGTGTGGGGCAATTTCATTTGTACGCAGAGGGCAGTGGGTGATTGGAATGCAGTATCTGGGGTGGTGGTGGAGCTAGTAGATACACTAGTGGTGTTTGAGAGGCTTTTGAATAGGCACATGGATTGCAGGGAATTGAGGGATATGGATCATGTGCAGGCAGATGAGGTAGTTAATCTTGGCATCATGTTTGGCATGGACATTGTGGGCAGAAGGGCCTGTTCCTGTGGGTTTTTTTAGATTTAGAGATACAGCGCAGATACAGGCCCTTCGGCCCATCGGGTCCGCGCCGCCCAGCGATCCCCGCACACTAACACTATCCTACACCCACTAGGGACAATTTTTGACATTTGCCCAGCCAATTAACCTACATACCTGTACGTCTTTGGAGTGTGGGAGGAAACCAAAGATCTCGGAGAAAACCCAAGCAGGTCACGGGGAGAACGTACAAACTCCGTACAGACGGCTGTTGTGTTGTGCAGTTCTATGCGTAAGAAGGAACTGCTGGTTTACACCGAAGATAGACACAAAATGTTGGAGTAACTCAGAGGCAGCATCTCTGGAGAAAAGGAATAGGCGACGTTTCGGGCCGAGACTCTTCCTCAGACTGAGAGTCGGGGAAGAGGGAAACTTGAGGCTTGAAAAGGTACAGAAGCAATCAGAGCCAGTGTCAATGGCCAAGGAAAGGTGGAGCCCACAATGGTCCATTGTGGAGGAGGTGTTAGCGATGGGACACGAACAGTGAAACTAGTACGACCACTAGAGTTGGGGGGGGGGTGCGGAGAGAAAGGGAATTTAGGGTTACTTGATGTTAGAGAAGTCAATATTCACACCGCTGGGGTGTAAGCTGCCCAAGCAAAATATGAGATGCTGTTCCTCCAATTTGCATTGGGCCTCACTCTGACAATGGAGGAGGCCCAGGACAGAAAGGTCAGTGTGGGAATGGGAGGGGGAGTTAAAGTGTTTGGCAACCGGGAGATCAGGTAGGCCCAGGCAGACCGAGCGATGTTCTACGATTCTATGTTCTGAGATGTTCCAATATCTAAGTTCTCCATTTTACATTTGGCCTACTGTTCCATGTTCTCTGTAAGCTCATAAGGGTGGACAGGAATTCAGTTGAGAGTCTCGTTTGAAAAAAAATATTCCACTCCCGGAGTGACTTTTGTCATTCTGCTTCAAGAACTAAGTGCCTTTGAATCCAAGGATCTTACCTTTCCCGAAATAGTTTTGATTTGAAAGCACCTCCATTGGCATGAATGATGTCTGCATTGTGCAAGCAGCTGTTAATGTTTGCTGGTTGTGTCGTCTCGTGCTGGACGATTGCTTTGGAGTTGAGCGCTGCACCTGTCCAAGGGGAAACGTGTGTCCTTTCCAGCTCATCGGTTCGAGCTAATGATGAGTCAATAGACAATAGACAATAGACAATAGACAATAGGTGCAGGAGTAGGCCATTCAGCCCTCCGAGCCAGCACCACCATTCAATGCGATCATGGCTGATCACTCTCAATCAGTACCCCGTTCCTGCCTTCTCCCCATACCCCCTCACTCCGCTATCCTTAAGAGCTCTATCCAGCTCTCTCTTGAAAGCATCCAACGAACTGGCCTCCACTGCCTTCTGAGGCAGAGAATTCCACACCTTCACCACTCTCTGACTGAAAAAAGGTCGATTCTCGGTGAAGACGGCTAAACAATTGGCAAAGATCGACACAAAGTGCTGGAGTAACTCAGCGGGACAGGCAGCATCTCTGGACAGAAGGATTGGGTGACAGCCCTGATTGGTTTCTGCACCTATTAATGCCTATTCATGCCTCTCGTCTCCCTCTCCACCTGACATTCAGTCTGAAGAAGGGTCTCGACCCAACACCTTCACTCATTCCTTCTCTCCAGAGTTGCGACCTGTCCCCGCTGAGTTACCCCAGCGTTTTGTGTCTATTTTTGGCGTGAACCGGCCTCTGCAGTTCCTTCCTAAACAATTAGCGAGATTCCTTGGGTTGGACCACTTTACAGCCAACAAGCTGCCCTGCTCCATCGATCCAGTGCCTCCAGGACGCCCAGCCTGAAGGTGCGATTACGAGCAACTGCACTTATAGACAATAGACAATAGGTGCAGGAGGAGGCCATTCAGCCCTTCGAGCCAGCACCACTATTCAATGTGATCATGGCTGATCATTCTCAATCAGTACCCCGTTCCTGCCTTCTCCCCATACCCCCTGACTCCTCTATCCTTAAGAGCTCTATCTAGCTCTCACTTGAATGCATTCAGAGAATCGGCCTCCACTGCCTTCTGAGGCAGAGAATTCCACAGATTCACAACTCTCTGACTGAAAAAGTTTTTTCTCGTCTCCGTTCTAAATGGCCTATCCCTTATTCTTAAACTGTGGTCCATTGTTCTGGGTGACAGTGAAAGTTATTCAAAGTGTTTAATCAGTGCTTATAATAGGTCAATGTGATGGTCCATCGCCCGGCACGGCTCGGCCGCGGGGCCTTCCATCGCCCGGCACGGCTCGGCCGCGGGACCTTCCATCTCCTTGCGGGGGCTACGGGAGTCGGAAGCCTTGGCCACCTCGGCAGAAGTCGAACTATCTGTCCGTGGGAGAAGCATGGGGGAAGAGAGAAGACATTTTCTTGCCTTCCATCACAGTGAGGGGGTGTCTGGAGGAGTCACTGTGATGGATGTTTGTGTTAAAATTGTGTGTCTTGTGCCTTTTACTCTGTGCTGTTGTGGCTGAGTGGCAAATGATTTCCGTTCAATTCACTTTGAATGACAATAAAGGTAATTCGGATTCAGATTCAGAAAAAAATTAACTCACTCAAATCACTCTGTGATCATTCACACTGTTTGAGGGGTGGCCCGGTAGAGTTGCTGCCTTACAGCGCCAGAGACCCGCGTTTCATCCTGACCGCTTCCTGACTGTGTGGAGTTTGTACCTTCTCTCTGTGACCTTGTGGGTTTTCTCCAGGTGCTCCGGTTTCCTCCCACACTCCAAAGACGTGCAGGTTTGTAGGTTAATTGGCTGCTGTAAGTAAATTGCACATTGTCCCTAGTGTGTAGTGTACGGGGTGATCGCTGGTCGGCAAGGGCTCGATGGGCTGAAAGGCCTGTTTCTGCGCTGTATCTCTGAAGTCTGAATAAACAGAACTTGTTTAAAGTGCAGAAATCCACTGGGAAGTAGAGATCTCCTGAATGTCTGTACACTGATCCACAGTTATAAAGGACCTTCATTTAGAGTTCGCACCTCACCAACGTGAGATGAAATGACTCTCCCTATTCATAGCCAAATGATGATAGGCCTCTCAACGCAGAGACCTCCTAATGGAGGGGTTTCAGGCTGATTAGCAAGGCCTGGAGATAAAAGAAGCCATAGATGCTGAAATATTGAGCAAAAAAACACAAGCACTGGAGGAACTCAGTGGGTCAGGCAGCATCTGTGGAGGGAATGAGCAGGCAACGCTTCGGGGTCAGGATCCTTCTTCAGACTGAGGGAGTAGAGGGCAGAGAAAGCTGGAAAGGAGAGGTGGGGGCAGGACCATGTCCTTCCACGCCGAGGATAGGGGCCAAACGCAGATGGGTGGTACTGGTGTAGCCGGGACATGTTGGTTGGCATGGGCAAGTTGGGCCGAAGGGCCTATTTCAATGCTGTATGAATGACTCTATGCCTCTTTCACCCCTTCTCCTTTGCTCTATTTATTGTACTTAAGTTTGACTTGATTATACTTATGTACCTGATGTGCTTGGATAGCGTGCAAAGCAAACCTTTTCACTGTACCTCTTTGCACATGACAATAACAAACCCAACACTAACACCAGGTTTAAGGACAGCTTCTTCCATCAACAACCATCAGGCTATTGAACACCACCACCTACAACGAGATCTGGGTGTCCTAGTGCATCAGTCACTGAAAGGAAGCATGCAGGTACAGCAGGCAGTGAAGAAAGCCAATGGAATGTTGGCCTTCATAACAAGAGGAGTCGAGTATAGGAGCAAAGAGGTCCTTCTGCAGTTGTACAGGGCCCTAGTGAGACCGCACCTGGAGTACTGTGTGCAGTTTTGGTCTCCAAATTTGAGGAAGGATATTCTTGCTATTGAGGGCGTGCAGCGTAGGTTTACTAGGTTAATTCCCGGAATGGCGGGACTGTCATATGTTGAAAGGCTGGAGCGATTGGGCTTGTATACATTGGAATTTAGAAGGATGAGAGGGGATCTTATCGAAACATATAAGATTATTAAGGGGTTGGACACGTTAGAGGCAGGAAACATGTTCCCAATGTTGGGGGAGTCCAGAACAAGGGGCCATTTGTTTATTGTATATTATCTGTGTGTGTGTGTGTGTGTGTGTGTGTGTGTGTGTGTGTGTGTGTGTGTGTGTGTGTGTGTGTGTTATGCTGCAGAAAGTAAGAATTTCATTGTTCAATCGCTGGTACATTTGACAATTAAACACGCTTGACTCCTGCCTCTCTTCAACTCTTTTCATCTCTTTTAGTACGAATTCAAGGCCAAGAACATCAAGAAGAAGAAGGTGAACATAATGGTGTCAGTGGATGGGGTCAAAGTCCTTCTCAGGAAGAAGAAGAAGGTGGGTAGACCTTGGCCAAGCAGTGATTAACAACCAGGCCTCTTTTCCCCGGAGCGTTCGATCGTCACCCGTTAACGAAGGCTAATGTTTTACAATCCCCTTGATTTACTGAGTGCAGCTTGAAGTGATTTGCGGGCAATGTGTCCATTTACGACCTGTGTCGGCTGCACCAGGACTTTGAACCTTGAGTATTTATAGGCGTGTGGTCTGGTCACTGGCAGAGCTTGTAAAGGTCTGGGCTCTGGGAGCGGTTATGATCGAACCTGACTCTTTTATTGTAGTTTCGTTCAGCGATACAGCGCGGAAACAGGCCCTTCGGCCCCACCGAGTCCACGCCGACCAGCGATCATCCCTTACACTAACACTATCCTACACACTGGGGACAATCTACTACTTTACCGAAGCCAGTTAACCTACAAACTGTATTTGGAATTTGTGTGGAAACCCATGCAGTCACGGGGAGAATGTACAAACACAGACAGTGCCCGTAAATTGCCCCTCGTGTGTCGGGAGGGGATGAGAAAGTGGGATAACGTAGAACTAGTTTAATTTAGAGATCCAGCGTGGAAACAGGCCTTCGGCCTACCGAGCCTGTGACTACCAGCGATCGCCCCGTACTCTAGTTCTATCCCACACACCAGGAACAGATAACAGAAGCCCATTAATAGACAATAGACAATAGACAAACCTGCACGTCTTTGGAGTGAGGGAGGAAACCGGAGCCACCAGAGGAAGCCCACGTGGTCTCGGGGGAACGTGCAAACTCCGTACAGGCAACACCCGTGGTCAGTGTCGAACCCGCGTCTCTGGCGCTGTGAGGCAGCGACTCTACCGCCGCGCCACCGTGCCGCCAATGTGAACAGGCGATCGATAGATGGCGTGGATTTGGTGGGCTTTATCTCTAAATAAATAAATAAATAAATGGATGATGTCGTCGACTTACAGCGCCAGAAACTGGGCCACACACTACAACTGCAAAACAGCTCTGGTGGTATTGAGCAGATGCAGTGTAATATTGGTTTAGCAGATGACAGGTTAAGCTCAGGCTTAATTTCCACTTCTGCAAATCTTTTTGAGAGATTTTTGGAGGATTTGGGATATTGTAGCTTTAATAATGACAAGGATTTGGAGCGCAGCTGATTACTTTCCCGTCTGACGAAGAAAAGCAATAAATTAAAAGTAATTGCTCTCTTCAATAGACAATAGACAATAGGTGCAGGAGGACGCCATTCGGCCCTTCGAGCCAGCACCGCCATTCAATGTGATCATGGCTGATCATTCTCAATCAGTACCCCGTTCCTGCCTTCTCCCCATACCCCCTGACTCTGCTATCCTTAAGAGCTCTATCCAGCACTCTCTTGAATGCATTCAGAGAATTGGCCTCCACTGCCTTCTGAGGCAGAGAATTCCACAGATTCACAACTCTCTGACTGAAAAGGTTTTTCCTCATCTCCGTTCTAAATGGCCTACCCCTTATTCTTAAACTGTGGCCCCTTGTTCTGGACTCCTGCAACATTGGGAACATGTTTCCTGCCTCTAACGTGTCCAACCCCTTAATAATCACCGTTTGAAAGGAAATTATGCCCTCATCCTTATTTGATTCATCTGCGAGTGATGTTGGGCACAGACATTGTGGGCCGAATGGCCTGTTCCCGTGCTAGAAACAGGGAACTGCGGATTTGCACAGAAAGACACAAAAATTGCTGGAGGAACTCAGCAGGTCAGCCAGCATCTCTGAAGGACGTGGATGGGTGATGTTTCGGGTCGGGACTCTTCTTCAGACGGATAGGTGATGTTATGAGTCAGGAAGCTTCTTCAGACTGTTCTATATTCCATGCAGCACAGAAACAGGATAAAACTAGTGTACAGGTGATCGTTGGTCAGCGCAGACTCGGTAGGCCAAAGGATCTGTTTCCATGCTGTTTCTCTAAACGAAAACTAAAACAGGCTTTTCGGCACAATTTGTCCATGATGACCAAGATGCCCCATCCACACCAGTCCCACCTGCCCACGTTTGGCTTGTGTCCCTCTCAACCTTCCCTGTCCATGTACCCGTCTAAGTGTCCTTGAAATGTGATTATAGTACCTGCCTCAACTACCTCCTCCATCACGGAAACATAGAAGACAGGTGCAGGAGGAGGCCATTCAACCCCTCGAGCCAGCACCGCACCGCCATTCAATGTGATCATGGCTGATCATCCAGAATCAGTACCCCGTTCCTGCCTTCTCCCCATATCCCTTGATTCCGTTAGCCCTGAGAGCTATATCCAACTCTCTCTATCCTATGCTCGAACAGACTTCATACCCAAGTACCCAAATATTATTCACAAAATGCTGGAGTAACTCAGCAGGTCAGGCAGCATCTCGGGAGAGAAGGAATGGGTGACGTTTCGGGTCGGGAACCTTCTTCAGACTGATGTCAGGGGGGCGGGACAAAGGAAGGATATAGGTGGAGACAGGAAGATAGAGGGAGATCTGGGAAGGAGGAGGAGAAGGGAGGGACAGAGGACATCTAAAGTTGGAGAAGTCGATGTTCATACCACTGGGCTGCAAACTGCCCAGGCGAAATATGAGGTGCTGTTCCTCCAATTTCCAGTGGGCCTCACTATGGCACTGGAGGAGGCCCATGACAGAAAGGTCAGACTGGGAATGGGAGGGGTAGTTGAAGTGCTCGGCCACCAGGAGATCAGTTTGGTTAATGCGAACCGAGCGCAGGTGTTGAGCGAAGCGATCGCCGAGCCTGCGCTTGGTTTCGCCGATGTAAATAAGTTGACATCTAGAGCAGCGGATGCAATAGATGAGGTTGGAGGAGGTGCAGGTGAACCTTTGTCTCACCTGGAAAGACTGTTTGGGTCCTTGGATGGAGTTGAGGGGGGAGGTAAAGGGACAGGTGTTGCATCTCGTGCGGTTGCAAGGGAAAGTGCCCGGGGTTGGGGTGGTTTGGGTAGGAAGGGACGAGTGGACCAGGGAGTTACGGAGGGAACGGTCTCTGCGGAACGCAGAGAGGGGAGGGGATGGGAAGATATGGCCAGTGGTGGGGTCCCGTTTTAGGTGACGGAAATGTTGGTGGATGATTTGTTGGATCCGCTGGCTGGTGGGGTGGAAGGTGAGAACGAGGGGGATTGTTGCGAGTGGGGGGAGGGGGAGCAAGAGCGGAGCTGCGGGATGTAGAAGAGACCCTAGTGAGAGCCTCATCTATAATGGAGGAGGGGAAGCCCCGTTTCCTGAAGAACGAGGACATCTCTGAAGCCCTAGTCTGAAACACCTCATCCCGGGCGCAGATGCGGCGTAGACGGAGGAATTGGGAGTAGGGGATAGACTTTTTGCAGGGGACCGGGTGGGAAGAAGTGTAGTCCAGATAGCTGTGCGAGTCGGTGGGTTTGTAGTAAATGTCCGTCACTAGTCTGTCTCCTGTGATGGAGATGGTGAGGTCCAAATATTATTTTGCATGTAGCTTTTGTACATCTTGTCTTGGAGTACATGGGTGGGTTTCAACAGGAAAGCAGATCTTTGCTGTGGTGATATGTTGGTGGTTTGTTATTTTGGATTTATTGACTGTGTTGTTCCATACTTTTAGATGATGAAGAATCTTGCAGCAAAGGAGGAGGACAGGAGAGTAACTCCGACTACATTTTGGATGACTCTCCTCGTAAGTCCTTTTGGAATATTATATCCCTTGTGCCCTGCCACTGCTTGCAAGAAATATCTTCATTTATGGGCAACTTTTTACATCATTCCTAGTTTGCAATCAGCACAATTTGCATTGAGAAAGCGCACGCCATCAATTTTGCATCAGTAGTACGTAAGCCGTAGGAACAGAATCAGGCCATTTGGCCCATCGAGCCTTCCCCGCCATTCAATCATGGCTGATCTCTCTTTCCCGCTCAACCCCATTCTCCTGCCTTCCCCCCCATAACCCCTGACACCCGTACTAATCAAAGAATCTGTCAATTTCTGTTTTTAAAATTCCCAACGACTTGGCCTCTGTGGCAATGAATTCCACAGATTCACCCTGAAGAAATTCCTCCTCATCTCCTTTCAAAAGGTACCTCCTTTAATTCTGAGGCTGCGCCCTCTGGTCCGAGACTCTCCCACTAGTGGAGTCACCCTCTCCACATCCACTCTGTCCACGTGTGGAAGAAATTAGTTTAGAGAGAAATAAAAGGAAAATGAAAAGCTGGTGACTTTGCAGGTTTGCTTCAAGAGACTTGATTGCATGATATCATGGGGAGATGGCCGCAGTAAACTGCTCACCAGTTCTCTGACTTCACAGCAGAATTAGCCGACAGTTATACTGTGCAGCAAACAACCGTTGTTTTTCGTTAGCTACTGCTCTACGAAGATATTCCATCAACTACATGGGTACCAATTATTTTCGTTAGTCATAACATACTTTTTGTAATAAGGAAAACAAGCTTTGTTATCACGTCTACTAGTTCATATTTACATTTACCATCCACCCTTCCAACACATTCCCAGACAACAGGTAATACGTCTAATCTTACTTTGCCCATTCCCACGATCCTCTCCTCGTCAACGAGAGATGCCAGTTGTCACATCCACCCACCCTTTCGTTACCTTGTGTTCAGTTCCAATCAAAATTAAGTAAGGAAGGATATTAATTTTTCTTCCACACCATGCCTTTCACTATTTGGTGAGTTTCAATGAGTCAAGTCAAGTCAAGTCAATTTTATTTGTACAGCACATTTAAAAACAACCCACGTTGACCAAAGTGCTGTACATCAGTTCAGGTACTGAGAACGAACATACAATGGCACACAAACATAACAGCACATACATAAACAGTTCACAGCGCCCCCTCAGAGGGCCTCAAATGCTAGGGAGGAGAAATAGGTTTTGAGCCTGGACTTAAAGGAGTCGATGGAGGAGGCAGTTCTGATGGGGAACCATCCTTCTAAACTCCAGTGAGTACAGGCCCAGTACCGTCAAAAGCTCACAACATGTTAAGCATTAGAAGCAACTCAATGGCCTTTTCGGTCCGGAGGGCCATTAAAGAAATGTTTTAGACTGCTGTAACTTGGAAGAAGAAGCCACATGCACCAGTAAAATGACAAAGGTGAAGGGTGGGGGAAGGGGTTCGAGGATGGGGTTTATCTGGAATTGGAGGAAACAGGCCCTTTGGCCCACCGTGCCCCCACCGACCTGCGATCACCCCACACACTGGGGACAATTTACAGGAACCAATTAACCGACAAACCTGCTCATCTTTGGAGCGTGATATTTACAGATATTCATGTAGATACAAGAAACTGCGGAAGCTGTTTTACGCAAAAAACACCCAAAGTGCTGGAGTAACTCAGCGGATCAGACAGCATCTCTGGAGAACATCGATAGGTGATGTTTCGAAAGTCAGGACGTAGGGTTGGGCTGGTCTATGTGTGCTATTGTACGTTCTTTTTTACTACCTGCACTGATGTACAGCACTTTGGTCAACGTGGGTTGTGTTTAAATGTGCTATACAAATAAAATTGACTTGACTTGACGACTTGAAGAAGGGTCCTGACCCGATACATCACCATCCATGTTCTCCAGGGATATGGCCTGATCCACCGAGTTACTCCAGCACTCTGTGTCCTCTTTTTGTAGATATTCATGTGGCATCTTTATCTTCATAAAGACATTCCAAAGCTTTTCACGGTCATAGACGGACACACTTTGACATAAGGCGATAAGTGATAGGAACAGACTTAGGCCATTCTACTCCACCATTCAATCATGGCTGATCTATCTCTCCCTCCTAACCCCATTCTCCTGCCTTCTCCCCATAACCCCTGACACTCCGTACTAATCAAGAATCTTTCTATCTCTGCCTTAAAAATATCCATTGGTCTCCATGCCGTCTGCGGCAATGAATTCCACAGATTCACCACCCTCTGACTAAAGAAATTCCTCCCCACCTCCTTCCTAGAACGTCCCTTAATTCTGAGGCTGTGGCCTCTAGTCCTAGACTCTCCCACTAGTGGAAACGTCCTCTCCATTGTCATTGAGCTGTGTGATAGTAGGGCAAGTGAGAGATGAGTTTTAGCCACTGTTTTAAAGGAAGATGAAAGTAGGCGTTCAGGGAATATTTGGGAGAGCATTCTGGAGTTTCAGGTGAGCCGAGAGAAATCATCAGAGTTGGAGGAATTTAAAGTTCTAAGACGGTTAGAGGGCTGGGAGATGTCAGGGGGGGGTTTAAGAGCAAAAGGCCGTGGTGAGATTTGTTTGTTGGGATGGATATTTGAAATTCAAGGCAATGATTCACACAAGTCATCGGTCCACCAAGCCAAAGATAGACACAAAATGCTGGAGTAACTCAGCGGGTCGGGCAGCATCTCAGGACAAAAAGAATAGATAGGTGATGTTTCGGGTCGAGATGCTTCTTCAGACTGAGAGTCAGGGGAGAGGGGAACTGGAGGTATGAAAAGGTACAAAGAACAAATGAATGAATGGTATGCAAGAGAACAAGTCAAAGCCAGCAACGATGATCAAGGAAAGGTGGAGCCCACAATGGTCAATTGTTGGCTGTGGAGAAGGTGATAACGAGTATAATTAATGAGTGAAACAATGAAACTTCGTTTAGTTTAGTTTAGAGATACAGCGCGGAAACAGGCCCTTTCGACCCACCGGGTCCGCGCCGACCAGCGATCCCCGCACACTAACACTATCCTACACCCACTAGGGACAATTTACACTTATACCAAGACAATTAACCTACAAACCTGTACGCCTTTGGAGCGTGGGAGGAAACCGAAGGTCTCGGAGAAAACCCACGCAGGTCACGGGGAGAACGTACAAACTCCGTACAGACGGCGCCCGTAGTCGGGATCGAACCCGGGTCTCCGGCGCTGCGTTCGCAGTAAGACAGCAACTCTACCGCTGCGCCACCGTGACCGCCTAACTAAGCAGGATGACAGAGTTACTTCAGCCTTTTGCGTCCATCTTCGGTGTGAACGGGCATCTGTAGTTCCATCCTACACACACAGTCCACCGAGACAAGCCAGGTCAAGTCAGGTTTATTGTGCTGTGGTGAGCTGCAGGTAATAAGCAGCGAGAATCAAACGTTGGCTTGCAACTGCACCACAGGGACAGAGACTTGGTTGCAGGGAAAAGTACCTGGGGAGGGGGTGGCTTGGGCGGGAAGGGACGAGTGAAGCAAGGATTGCAGGGGGAACAGTCCCCGCGGAAGGCGGAAAGGGGTGGAGATGGGAAGATGTGAGAGGTGGTGGGATCCCTTAGGAGGTGACGGAAATGTCGGAGGACGATGTGTTGGATGCGGAGGCTGGTGGGGTGAAAGGTGAGGACCAGGGGAACTCTGTCCTTGCTGTGTCTGTGGGCAGGGGGAGCAAGAGCAGAACTACGGGACACAGAGGAGACACGTGTGTTGGCTACATTTAGTTTAGTTTAGAGGAACAGCGCGGAAACAGGCCCTTCAGCCGGCCGAGTCCACACCGACCAGCAATCCCTACGCACGAACATTACCCTGCACACACTAGGGACAATTTAATTTTATACCAAGCCAGTTAACCTACAAACCTGTACGTCTTTGGAGTATGGGTGGAAACCTGGAGAGCCAATGTGGAGAGGATGTTTCCACTAGTGGGAGAGTCTAGGACTAGAGGTCACAGCCTCAGAATTAAAGGGCGTTCTTTTAGGAACCATATGATGAGAAATTTCTTTGGTCAGAGGGTGGTGAATCTGTGGAATTCTTTGCCACAGAAGGCTGTGGAGGCCACGTCAGGGGATATGTTTAAGGATGAGATAGATAGATTCTTAATTAGTACAGGTGTCGGAGATTATGGGGAGAAGGCAGGAGAATGGGATGGGCAGGTTAGAGGCAGGAAACATGTTCCCAATGTTGGGGGAGTCCAGAACAAGGGGCCACAGTTTAAGAATAAGGGGTAGGCCATTTGGAACTGAGATGAGGAAAAACTTTTTCAGTCAGAGAGTTGTGAATCTGTGGAATTCTCTGCCTCAGAAGGCAGTGGAGGCCAATTCTCTGAATGCATTCAAGAGAGAGCTAGATAGAGCTCTTAAGGATAGCAGAGTCAGGGGGTATGGGGAGAAGGCAGGAATGGGGTACTGATTGAGAATGATCAGCCTTGATCACATTGAATGGCGGTGCTGGCTCGAAGGGCCGAATGGCCTCCTCCTGCACCTACTGTCTATTGTCTAATGGGGTTAGGAGGGAGAGATAGATCAGCCATGATTGAATGGCATAGTGGACTTGAAGGGCCAAATGGCCTAATTCTCCTATCCCTTATGACCCTCTGATCTCGGAGAAAACCCATTTTGGTCACAGGGAGAACGTACAAACTCGAACGGACACGCACTCGTAGTCAGGATGGAACCCGGGTCTCTGGCGCCACTGTGCGGCCCTTGTGTCAACATCCTGTGGAACGGATCCACTCCAAACAATGTGACCTTAACACGCTGAGACCAGGAAAGAAATGGCCTGCGTTTGACCTAATCTTGCTCTGCAACTGGCTGGCACTGGAGGGGCGAAGGCGACAGTGAATCTCCTTAATCGGTCAGAGTGCAGCATTGTGCAATTAGTGATGCCAAGAGTGATCGAGGAAGTGGAGCGAGTTCAAAGTCAACTCAAGTACAGAACGAAAATAAAGCCTCAAATTTAAGTCGGGGTAAAGTCGAGAGAGAAGGTTAAAGTGAGATTAAAATAACGAGAGACTGCAATGGAAAAATTTAACAAGATTCTAATCAACAACGATTAAAGTCAGAAGAAACGAGATCCCATCCTTGAGATAGTTAATATCATTGGAAGCAATGTTGATTAGCAATGATTATTATCATTATCATCATGAAAAAGGCATTTGATGTGTCCTGATTTACGTTCTGTTGATAATTAACTTTGCCCCTCCTGTATATATATAGGAACATGAAGTTGTTTAGTTGAATTGAGTTTAGTTTAGTTTATCGAAGGTATTTATTCACAAAATGCTGGAGTAACTCAGCAGGTCAGGCAGCATCTCTGGAGAGAAGGAATGGGTGACGTTTCGGATCGAGACCCTTCTTCAGACTGATGTCAGGGGGGCGGGACAAAGGAAGGATATAGGTGGAGACAGGAAAACAGTGAGAGATCTGGGAAGGGGGAGGGGAAGAGAGGGACAGAGGAGCTATCTAAAGTTAGAGAAGTCAATGTTCATAAGCTGCCCAAGCGAAATATGAGGTGCTGTTCCTCCAACTTGCGGTGGGCCTCACTATGGCACTGGAGGAGGCCCATGACCGAACGGTCAGACTGGGAGTGGGAGGGGGAGTTGAAGTGCTCAGCCACCGGGAGATCAGGTTGGTTAAGGCGGACTGAGCAAAGGTGTTGAGCGAATCGATCGCCGAGCCTGCGTTTGGTCTCGCCGATGTAGAGAAGTTGACATCTGGGACAGCGGATACAGTAGATGAGGTTGGAGGAGGTGCAGGTGAACCTCTGTCTCACCTGGAAAGACTGGGTCCTTGGATGGAGTTGAGGGGGGAGGTAAAGGGACAGGTGTTCCATCTTGTGCGGTTGCAGGGGAAAGTGCCCGGGGAGGGGGTGGTTTGGGTAAGAAGGGACAAGTGGACCAGGGAGTTACGGAGGGAACGGTCTCTGCGGAACGCAGAAAGGGGAGGAGATGGAAAGATGTGGCCAGTAGTGGGGTCCCGTTGTAGGTGACGGAAATGTTGGAGGATGATTTGTTGGATACGCTGGCTGGTGGGGTGGAAGGTGAGGACGAGGGGGATTCTGTCCTTGTTACAAGTGGGTGGAGGGGGAGCAAGAGCGGAGCTGCGGGATATGTAGGAGGCCCTAGTGAGAGCCTCATCTATAATGGAAGAGGGGAAACGATTTATTCAGTTTATAGTTTAGTTTATAGTTCAGTGTCGTTTGGTTCAGTGCAGTTCAGTGCAGTTCAGTTCATTGTCACATGTACCGAGGTACAATGAAAAGCTTTTGTTGCGTGCTAACCAGTCAGAGAAAGATAATACATGATTACAATCGAATCGTCCACAGTGTACAGATACAGGATAAAGGGAATAATGTTTAGTGCAAGATAAAGTCCAGTAAAGTCCGATTAAAGATAGTACGAGGGTCTCCAATGAGGTAGAGAGGAACTCTCTAGTTGGTGATAGGATGGTTCAGTTGCCTGACAACAGCTGGGAAGAAACTGCCTGAATTTGGTGCATTTGAATGGGAGTGGGTTGGATGGTTTGACTTCAAGTGCAATATTGGTGTCCCTGTTATTCAACGCCAGTTTTGACCCAAGGGGTTCATTTGTTTGTGTTCAGCCACCAACGATAAATCCTTTGCCTACCATCCCTGATGGGAGAAAGTCAGAGGAGCAGCTGGTAGAGCCACTGCCTCACAGCACCGGAGACAGCCGTTCAATCCTGACCTCGGCTGCTGTCCGTGTGGAGTTTGCACGTTCTCCCTGTGACCGCGTGGGTTTCCTCCGGGTGCTCCGGTCCTCCCACATCCCAAAGACGTGCGGGTTTGTAGGTTAATCGGCCCTCTGTACTAATTCCCACTTGTGTGTCGGGAGTGGATGAGAAAGTGGGACAACGGAGAACTAGTGTGAACGGGGTGATCGATGGTCGGCCTGGACTCGGTGGGCCGAAGGGCCTGTTTCCACGCTGACCCTTTAAAAAAAATCTTTTTTATCCCCTCACTTCTGTTTGATATTTCAGCACCTCGGTCAAATCTCCCTCCATCTCCTACACAGAAGGGAACACAAAGCAAGTTAATGTGACATGCCTTCATGGTATAGTGGCACTTGTTTGACACTATAGTGCTCATACACAGTATATTTATGGAAAATATGAATACATTCATATATTTATGAAAGGGCACAAAGAACAAATGAATGAAAGGTATGCAAAAGGACGCATCAAAGCAGGGCAACGATGATCGAGGAAGGGTGGAGCCCACAATGGTCCATTGTTGGCTGTGGCACGATGTTTGTCTTTGATTGTTCAATTCGATGATCCTGGTGCAAGTGTTGGAGCCAGCATGAACCAAGGGTAGCATGAACCAAGGGCACAAAGATGCTGTGGCTAAAACTTAGGCTTCACTTCAGTTGTTGCCCAAATTACTTGACACTTCACCTGATTCCCCAGAAGGTCAACCAATTCGCTTATCAGTGTCTATCAATGGGGGGGAATTGGCAGGGTGATTGCACAGAGCTCATGGTAAGTTATCGGAGCAGGGTCAGGCCATTCGGCCCATCGAGTGTCCTCCGCTATTCAATCACGGCTGATCTTATTTTTCCCTGTCAAACCCATTGTCCTGCCTTCTCCCCGTCACCTTTGACTCCCTTTACTAATCAAGAAACACTGTCAATCTCTGCTTTAAAAATACATAATGACTTGCCCTCCACAGCCATCTTGCCAATGTTTGGCAGCAAATTCCACAGATTCACCACCCTCTGGCTAAAGAAGTTCCTCCTCATCCCCTCTCGAAAGGCAAGGCACCTCCTTTAATTCTAAGGCTGTGCCCCCCGAGTCCGAAACTCTCCCACTAGTGGAAACATCCTCTCCACATCTACTTCATCCAGAGTCTTTTGCCCAAGGTAGGGGATTCAAGAACCAAAGGACATAGGTTTAAGGTGAGAGGGATAGGATTTAATAGGGACCTGAGAGGGAACATTTTTACACAAAGAGGGTGGTGGGTTTATGGAGCGAGCTGCCAGAGGAAGTAGTTGAGGCAGATACCAGATTGATTCCTGGGATGGCAGGACTTTCATATGAAGAAAGACTGGATAGACTCGGCTTGTACTCGCTGGAATTTAGAAGATTGAGGGGGGATCTTATAGAAACTCACAAAATTCTTAAGGGGTTGGACAGGCTAGATGCAGGAAGATTGTTCCCGATGTTGGGGAAGTCCAGAACAAGGGGTCACAGTTTAAGGATAAGGCGGAAGTCTTTTAGGACCGAGATGAGAAAGTTTTTTTTCACACAGAGAGTGGTGAATCTGTGGAATTCTCTACCACAGAGGGTAGTTGAGGCCAGTTCATTGGCTATATTTAAGAGGGAGTTAGATGTGGCCCTTGTGGCTAAAGGGATCAGGGGGTATGGAGAGAAGGCAGGTACGGGATACTGAGTTGGATGATCAGCCATGATCATATTGAATGGCGGTGCAGGCTCGAAGGGCCGAATGGCCTACTCCTGCACCTATGTTTCTATGTTTCTATATAATATCAACATTTAAAAGACACTTGGACAGGTACATACATGGATGGGAGAGGTGAGAGGGATATGGGCCTAATTAGCAAAATGGGACGAGCTTAGATGTGGCATCTTGGTCAGCATTGAGGAGTTGGGCTGAAGGGCCTGTTTCCGTGTTGTGTGACTCTATGACCCCCCCATGTGATTTTGCCTTTTGTTTGATTTTCCTTCAGAAAAAAGAATGGACGTGGGATGAGAGCAAGATGTTGATCATGCAGGATCCAATCTACCGGTGAGTGGAAGGTCCCAGTGGACAGTCACGTTGGCACAGTGCATGCTGGGGCTGAACAGGTCTTGCTGGCGCCGCCATCTTTGGCCTCTGGGGGGGGGGGGGGGGGGGGGGGAGGTCAAAGTTCAGGAGCGGCGGCAGACAGCGGGGTTGTCACGGCACCTGCAACTCGCACCAGTTCCACTGTTATCCCACTTTCGCATCCACTCCCTGCACTCTCGGGGCAACTTGCAGACCCCAATTAACCTGCAAAGCCCGCACGACTCTGGGGTGTTGTCTCACAACGAAAGGCCGTAGCCATTCGGGGTAAAATAAACATGCAGCTGAACACCGTCCGGGAGAGTGAGCGATTAATCTATTTTTGTAGTGCCGGTGAAGAACGAACGAGGCGTGTTCTCCAGCTGAAGGTGCAGTCAGCTTGAGACAACATGGATCCTATCGCCTATTGCTTTCAAAGTGCTGGTTTGTGAATTATTTTATTGGAAACGCAGATACACTCAGAGTCAAACAGGACACAGGCCCTTCAGCCCAACTCATCCACACCGAACAAGGTGTCCCGTCTAAGCTAGTCATATTTCCCCACATTTGGCCCATATCCCTATAAGCTTTTCCTATCCAGGTACCTGTCCAAATGCCTTTGAGATGTTGCGATAGTTCCTGCCCCTACTGCCTCCTCTGGCAGCTCGTTCCGTACACCCAAACAGTTGCTCCTCAGGTTCCTATTAAATCTTTCCCCTCTCACCTTAAACCTATGGTTCTTGATTTCCCCACCCAGGAGAAAGGACTCTCCAAGGGCCCACTCAAGTCCATGCCGACCATCGGTCACCCGTTAACTCTAGTTCTCTGTAATCCCACTTTCACATCCACTCCCTGCACACTAGGGGCAATTTACAGAGGGCTGATGAACCTACAAACCTGTGTAGGTAGGAACTGCAGATGCTGGCTTAAAGTGCTGGAGATGATAGACACAGACTGCTGGAGTAGCTCAACGGGTCAGGCAGCATCTCTGGAGAGAAGGAATGGGTTCTTTGGACCCTATGAGACGTTTAGGGGTCTAAACGTCACGGTGGCGCAGCGGTAGAGTTGCTGCCTTACAGCGAATGCAGCGCCGGAGATTCAGGTTCGATCCTGACTACGGGCGCCGTCTGTACGGAGTTTGTACGTTCTCCCCGTGACCTGCGAGGGTGGGTTTTCTCCGAGATCTTTGGTTTCAACCCACACTCCAAAGACGTACAGGTTTGTAGGTTAATTGGCTGGGTAAAATGTAAAAATTGTCCCTAGTGGGTGTAGGCTAGTGTTAATGTGCGGGGATCGCTGGGCGGCGCGGACCCGGTGGGCCGAAGGGCCTGTTTCCGCGCTGTATCTCTAAATCCTCAGACTCAATCCTGCGTGTCTTTGGGATGCGGGAGGAAGCCCACGCGGTCACGGGGCGAAGGTGCAAACTCCACGCGCACAGCGCCTGAGGTCAGGATGGAACCCGGGCCTCTGGCATTGGTGAGTCAGCGGCTCTACCCGCTGCACCACCGTGACCGCACTTCATCAGCGCTCGCTCCGCTGTCATAAATCACACCGGAGTGACCAATCATCACTGGACCAGCGTACAGTCGAGTGAAGTCAAAGAAGATTGCCGGCCAGCACTAGACAACCGCTCACACGAGAGAGACATTCCCAGCGGATAAACTCCCAGGTGCCAAATGAAAATGGGACTGTGTTTATAAACAAACAACAAAAAACGACCTCAAAGGAAAAAAAAAGCTTCGAGCTGAACGGTCGATGGAAATTTCCATGATTTTATTTCTCCTAATCATTTGTAAAGTCGGGTCTGTTTGAGGCAGGGAGGATTGGATGCACGCATGGGGCTGAGCCAAGTTGTCGTGACCTTTAGCTGTGGATGCTGTTGTTAATCTCAGCGCTGTGTGCGTGGGCGGAGAATCTTGGGGAGAGTGCAGAAAGGGTTCAGAACATCGGACATGGAAACAGCTCCGTCAGCCCGCATCGTCCATGCCGAACATGATGCCAAGAGAAATCTCCTCTGCCTGCACCTGACCCACATCTCTCTGTTCTCTGCACCTGTCCAAAAGCCATCTTAAATTCCCTATCATAGCTGCCTCCACCACCAACCCTGGCAACCCATCACCGTGTAGAAAAATGGATATGGAACTTTTGTAGGCAGATAAGAGAGGTATTGGTATCATGTTTCGCATGGACACTGTGAGCCGAAGAGCCTGTCCTGGTGCTTTGAACGGCACAGTGCTGTACTGTTCTATGTTCCTAACTGACACCTCTCCATTCCCTGCATTTCCTTATGCCTATACAGAAGTCTTCTCAAATGACACTAATGTATCTGCCTCCACCAACAGCCCTGGCGTTTCCTGTGTGTGTGTGTGTGTGTGTAAAAACAAAGGATATTCTTGCTATTGAGGGCGTGCAGCGTAGGTTTACTAGGTTAATTCCCGGAATGGCGGGACCGTCGTATGTTGAAAGACTGGAGCGACTTGGCTTGTACACACTGGAATTTAGAAGGAGGGGAGGGGATCTTATCGAAACATATAAGATTATTAAGGGGTTGGACACGTTAGAGGCAGGAAACATGTTCCCAATGTTGGGGGAGTCCAGAACCAGGGGCCACAGTTTAAGAATAAGGGGTAGGCCATTTAGAACGGAGATGAGGGAAAACTTTTTCAGTCAGAGAGTTGTGAATCTGTGGAATTCTCTGCCTCAGAAGGCAGTGGAGGCCAATTCTCTGAATGCATTCAAGAGAGAGCTAGATACAGCTTTTAAGGATAGTAGACTCAGGGGGTATAGGAATGATCACATTGAATGGTGGTGCTGGCTCGAAGGGCCGAATGGCCTACTCCTGCACCTATTGTGTATTGTCTATAAAAATTGCCTCACACATCTCCTTTAGGCTTTGCCTCTCTCACCTTAAAGTTATACCCCTAAGTCTTTGACATTTCCACCCTGGGGAAAAAGATTCCATCCACCTTATCCATGCCTCATAATTTTATACGCTTTCTCATAATTTTATATTTTCAAACGGAACTTTTTATATATCCTCTCTTAATTTTATACACCCTCTCTTATTCTATATTGCCTCTTTTAATTTTATATACCCTCTCATAATTAGTTCAGTTTAGTCTGTTGTCACGTGTACAGTGAAAGGTTTCTGGTTGCGTGCTACCCAGTCAGCGGAAAGACTGTACATGATTACCATCAAGCTGTCCACAATGTACAGATACAGGGTAAAGGGAATAACAAATTATGAGGGGGAAAAACCTCATGTAATTTTATTTACCCTTTTATGTTTCCACTAGTGGGAGAGTCTAAGACTAGGGGCCATAGCCTCAGAATTAAAGGACGTTCTTTTAGGAAGGAGATGAGGAGAAATTTCTTTGGTCAGAGGGTGGTGAATCTGTGGGATTCTTTGTGGAGGCCGTCAGTGGATATTTTTAAGGCAGGGATAGATAGATCCTTGATTAGTACAGGTGTCAGAGGTTATGGGGAGAAGGCAGGGGAATGGGGTTAGGAGGGAGAGATAGATCAGCCATGATTGAATGGCGGAGTAGACTTGATGGGCCGAATGGCCTAATTCTACTCCAATCACATGACCTTATGACATTCTATATTGCATCTTTTAATATTACATACCCTCTCAATTTCATATACACTCATAATTTTAGATGCCCTTTCATTATTTTATGTATTCTCATAATTTTATATATCCTCCCTTATTCTACATTGCATTTTTAATTTTATGTAATCTCTCATTAGTTTATATACGCTCTCATTATTTGATATAGCCAGTCATAATTTTATTTATTCTCTCGTAATGTTATAGACCCCCTCTTAATGTTATATATCCTCTCTTCATTTTATATATCCTCCCTTAATTGTAAATACCCTCTCTTAATTTTGTATGCTCTCACACAATTTTTTGCATCCTCTTATGATTTGATACATACCAAGTTTACCAGAGTGGACACAACATGCTGGAGTAACTCAGTGGGTCAGGCAGCATCTCTGACCCAAAGTGGGTCAGGCAGCATCTCGGGTCGAGAAGTCTGAAGAAGGGTCTGGACCCGAAACGTCACCTATTCCTTCTCTCCAGAGATGCTGCCTGTCCCGCTGAGTTACTCTAGCACTCTGTGAAACATCACCGATCTGTATTCTCCAGAGATGCTGCCTGACCTGCTGAGTTACTCCAACACTCTGTGAAACGTCACCTATCCATGTTCTCCAGAGATGCTGCCTGACCCACTGAGTTACTCTAGCACTCTGTGAAACATCACCGATCTGTATTCTCCAGAGATGCTGCCTGACCCGCTGAGTTACCCCAGCACTTTTGAGTGGCAAGGGTGTTTTGTTTAAAGTTAGGTGTGAATACTACTGACTGTGGCACGAATGAATGTATAGAAAATGTTTAGAGACATGAGAATGAAGGGTTTTTGCATTTGCTTTGTATATATTTGACCCATGGCGCTGTGAGAAGAAGGGTCGTGATCCAAAGGGTCGTGATCCAAAGGGTCGTGATCCAAAGGGTCGTGATCCAAAGGGTCGTGATCCAAAGGGTCGTGATCCAAAGGGTCGTGATCCAAAGGGTCGTGATCCATTCCTTCTCTCCAGCGATGCTGCCTGTCCCGCTGAGGTACTCTAGCATTTTGTGTCTCCCTTGGATTTAAGTCGGCCTCTGCAGTTCTTTCCTACACAGGTTTACCAGAGTGTTGCCTGGATTAGAGGGTATTAGCTACAGGCAGAGGTTAGACAGACTTGGGTTGTTTTACCTTGGAAGGCTGCAGGTCCAAGAGGCTTTGCGCTTGAATGCTCTCGCTATAGTGCTGACTCTCTGATCAAGAGCACCCAACTATTGGCGTTATTAACAGAGGCGTTCCAGAACCAAGCAGATTCTTTGCTGCGATGCTTCATGGTGACTTTAGTCACTGGGATGTGGTGATAATTGTACGCAGTTAGATATTTCACACAGGCTCAGTCTTGCACAGGAGAGGGGCTGATTGCCTGGTTATCAGTAGCCATTGACCACAGGTCAGTACAGCACAGGGACAGGCCCTTCAGCCCACAACATCCCTGTTGAGCATAATGCCAAGAGAAATTAATCTCATCTGCCTATCAGTGTGAGGACAGGCCCGACCCAAAACGTTGCCTGTCCATGTTCTCCAGAGATCCTGCGTGAACTCCAGCACTTTGTGTCTTTTTTTTGGCAACCAGCATCTGCAGTTCCTTGTGCCTCTATGGCCAACTATGTCCAGTTCCACTGCCCCACCCCCCCCCCCCCCCCCCCCTTTAGCCCATTGGCACCAGCACCAATTGCAATGTCTCTGCAATCGTAGAACATAGAACAGTAAAGCACAGGAATGGTCTGTGCTGAACAGGACCCCGAGTTAAACTAATCTCCTTTGCCTGCACATTATCCATATCCCTCTATTCCCTGTGTAACCATGTGCCTGTCCAAAAGCCTCTTAAACTCCACTATCCTATCTGCCTCCACCACTACCCCTGGCAGTGCGTTCCAGGCCTCCACCACACTCTTTTTTAAAAAGAGCTCGCCCCGTACATCTCCTTTAAACTTTGTTCCTCTCACCTTGAAGCTAAGGTGGGTGCAGTACATTAGCACAGCGGTAGAGTTGCTGCCTCAGCATCAGAGACCCGTGTTCCATCCCGGCTACGCACGGGTGCTGTCTGCACCGAGTTTGTACGTTACGTTCTCCCTGTGACCCGCGTGGGTTTTCTCCGGGTGCTCTGGTTTCCTCCCACACTCCAAAGGCGCGAGTGTTTGTAGGTTAGTTGGCGTCTGTAAATGATAAATTTCCCCGAGTGTGTAGGATAGTGCTAGTGTACGGGATCGTTGGTTGGCATGGTCTCAAAGGGCCGAAGGGCCTGTTTCCACACTGTATCCCTAAAACTAAAACTAAAAACTTAGAGATTTTGACTATCTACCCTATCTATGCCTTGTCAGAATCTTACATACTTCTATCAGGTCTTCCCTCAACCTCCGGCGTTCAAGAGGAAACAACCCTCGTTTACCCTCGTTTGTCGCTAGTACTCCCCGGTCCAGGCAGTATTCTGGTGAACCTCCTCTCCAAAGCCTCCACAAGCTTCCTGTAATTTAGTTTAGTTTAGAGATACAGCGCGGAAACAGGCCCTTCGGCTCATCGGGTCCGCGCCGACCAGCGATCCCCGCACATTAACACTATCCTACAAACACTAGGGACAATTTTTTACATTTACCCAGCCAATTAACCTATGTACGTCTTTGGAGTGTGTGGGAGGAAACCAAAGATCTCGGAGAAAACCCACACAGGTCACGGGGAGAACGTACAAACTCCGTACGGACAGCACCCGTGGTCAGGATCGAACCCGGGTCTCCGACGCTGCATTCGCTGTAAGGCAGCAACGCTACCTCTGCGCCACTGTGCCGTGATGGGGAGACCAGAACATGATTGTATGGATGTTTTAGCCAAGGGATGGAGCATTGGGCTGAACGTTCCTTTCTGATGTCTGTGCCTGACACAAGCCTTCACTCACCTAGTTTTATCTTATCTGCACAACCATCTATTATTTCCCCCATCCCCCCCTCGTGTGTTCATCCCACTCCCTCCAAAATAGATCTGTTGTTGTCTCAACTGTTTAGTCTCTTTAGTTTAGTTTATTTTTACAGCCTGGAAACAGGCCCTTCGTCCCACTGAGTCGGCACCGATGAGCGATCGTACTATCCCACACACTAGGGACCATTTTCAATTTTCACCGAAGCCAAATTAATCTTCAAACTTGTGCGTCTTTGGAGTGCGGGAGGAAACCGGGGCACCCGGAGGAAACCCTCACGGTCACAGGGAGAACGTACAAACTCCATACAAACCACCCATTGTCAGGATCGAACCCGCGATTCTGGCGTTATAAGGCAGCAACTCTACCACTGCACCACAGCGCCGATGGTGGGAACAGTTGCTGGGCACAATAGCAAGTTTTACCTTCTGTCAACTCTCTTGGTAACCAAGTTTACTGCGGATTCCTCAAGGATTTTCCGTCACAGAGCTGTACAGCACGGAAACAGGCCCTTTGGCCCACCTTGTCCATTTGGCTCTTTTGGGCTAGTCTCATTTGCCTGCATTTGGCCCTACTCTTCCTATTCATAAATCTGTTCAGAAATATTGAATACGTTTTGATAAGGTCCATTGTGCAAAAAGGAAAATCACTCCTTGGAGCATTATCGCTGCATGATCTGTACTTGCTTGTGTTCAGTTAGCCCTACGCAAGTACCAGGTTAATTCAACACTTACAACATTCCACGTTCCCTTCCCATCGCCCCTCAAAATCCCTCTCACATTCCCCTCTCCAGTACGTCACCCTGACACAATCCTCTCCCTGGTTCATTACTGCTCCCTCTTAGTTCAGAGATACAGCGCGGAAACAGGCCCTTCACACACCGAGTCTGTGCCGACCGGCGATCCCCGCACACTAACACTATCCTACACACTCGGGACAATTTTTACCGAAGCCAATTAACTTACAAACTTGTACAAACTTGTACTGCGTGTGTCTGTATGTTTGTGTCTAAGTGTGTGTGTTTGCGTGTCTGCGTATCTGTGTGTGCACGTGTCTGTATGTGTGTGCATGTGTGTCTGTGCGTGTGTGGCTATTGTGTGTGTGCATATCTGTCTGTATATATGTGTGAGTGCCTGTGTATGTGTGTCTGTGTGTGTGTCTGTGTATGTGTGTGTGTGCCTGTGTCTGTGTGGCTGTGTGTGTGTGTGTGTGTGTGCGTGTCAGGGTGCGTGTCTGTGTGTGTGTGCGTGTGACTGTATGTGTGATTGTGTATGCGTGTGTCTGTGTGCGTGTGTTGCTGTGTGCATGTCTGTGTGTGTGTGTGTGCGCGTGTCAGGGTGCGTGTGTGTGTGTGTGCGTGTGTCTGCATGTGAGTGTGTATGTGTGTGCATGTGTTGCTATGTGTGCATTTGTGTGTCTGTGTGTGTGTCTGTGTGCATGTGTGTGTGTTTGTCTGTGAGTATGTGTGTGTGTGTGTGTGTCTGTATGTGTGTGCGTGAGAGTATGTGTGTGCATGTGCCTGTGTGAGAGTGTATGCTCATGTGTGTGTTTGTGCGTAAGTGCGTGTCTCTTTTGTGCCTGTGTTTCTGTGTGAGAGTGTGTGTGTGTGTGTGTGTGCCTTTGTGTGTTTATGTGTGTGTATTTAGGTATGTGTGTGCTTTTTCTTAAATGTCGTTTTTTGTTGTTTTCCTCGTTCCTGACTCAGTCTGAAGAAGGATCTTGATCCGAAACATCACCTATTCCTTTCTTTCAATGATGCTGCCTGACCCGCTGAGTTAATCCAGCAGTTTGAGTCTATCTTTGCTATAAACCAGCATCTGCAATTCTTTGTTGTTACATGATGCCAGACCAACTCCTAGGAGCCTGCATGTGATCCATATCCCTCCATTCCTTGCATATCCATGTGCCCTTGCAAAAGTCTCTTGAATGCCACTATCGTATCTGTCTTCACTGCCACCCCTGGCAGCACACTCCAGGCACCCACCACCCTCTGTGTGAAAAAACCTGCCCGCACGTCTATATACTAAAACTCTCGTTTGTTATCTTGTTTGTGACTGAACTTCAGCCAAAACGGTGCACGATAGCGCGACAATTTTAGGCCCACCTTACTCGCCATTGTCACTTTAGTGATAATGCAAGTAGTTTTATTGAAATCGGTGTTATATTTTTAAAGTTATTCACATTTTTAAAGTATAAAAGGAGGGGAGGGGGAGGGGAGGGGGGAGTAGGGAGGGAGGGGGGAGTGGGGGAGAAGGGAGAGGGGAGGGGGGGGTTGGGGAGGGGGGAGGACAGGGTGCTGCACCAATTCAGGAGAGGTTTGGGCCCAACGGGTCCACTTGGTCTACTAACATTTAAACTTTGCCCCTCTCGCCTTGATGCTACGCCCTCTAATCTTCGACATTTCCACTCTGGAGAAAAAGATTCTGTCGACCCGATCTGTGCCACTCACAATTTTATTTAGTTCAGTTCAGTTTAGTTTCTTGTCACGTGTGCTGAGGTACAGTGAAAAGCTTTTGTTCAGTGAAAAGCTAACCAGTCAGCGGAAAGGCAAGGCATGATGATAGTTGAGCCATTTACAGCGTACGGATAAATAGACCACAGACAATAGGTGCAGGAGTAGGCCATTCGGCCCTTTGAGCCAGCACCGCCATTCAATGTGATCATGGCTGATCATAGGGCGGCACGGTGGCGCAGCAGTAGAGTTGCTGCCTTACAGCGAATGCAGCGCCAGAGACTCAGGTTCGATCCTGACTACGGGCGTTGTCTGTACGGAGTTTGTAAGTTCTCCCCGTGACCTGCGTGGGTTTTCTCCGAGATCTTCGGTTTCCTCCCACACTCCAAAGACGTACAGGTATGTAGGATAATTGGCTGGGCAAATGTAAAAATTGTTCCTGGTGGGTGTAGGATAGTGTTAATGTGCGGGGATCGCTGGGCGGCGCGGACCCGGTGGGCCGAAGGGCCTGTTTCTGCGCTGTATAAATCTAAAAAAATCATTTTCAATCAGTACCCCGTTCCTGCCTTCTCCCCATACCCCCTGACTCCGCAATCCTTAAGAGCTCTATCTAACTCTCTCTTGAAAGCATCCAGAGAATTGGCCTCCACTGCCTTCTGAGGCAGATAATTCCACAGATTTACAACTCTCTGACTGAAAAAGTTTTTCCTCATCTCCGTTCTAAATGGCCTACCCCTTATTCTTAAACTGTGGCCCCTGGTTCTGGACTCCCCCAATGATAAGGGAATAACAGAATATGGGTCTCTGGCGCTGTCAGGCCTTTGCTTGTCGTTTTCTATACGATCTCTTTCTCTGTCCTCCCTCTCGGTCCACTGTTCTCCGTGAGTCACGGTGCTGTGACAACGTGATTCGTTGACGTGCGTTCCCAAGGTATTACTGTGAATTCTCATATGAAGAGGGTTGACGAGTTCAATTTGGAGATGAATTCACTGCGTGCTTGTGATTGTATTGCAGGCCGTTTGTTTTATATGATGTAACTCCAATTAGAATCAGAATCAGAATTAGAATTAGAATTAGAATTAGAATCAGAATTAGAATCAGAATCAGAATCAGAATTCAGAATCAGATTATGCATCTGATTAAATGTTTAGTATTTACTTAGAGAACATAGCCCTGTAATAACGTTAAGTGTTGACACCTGCGTATTAACCCTTGCTCTTGGTAGTGACGACATTGATTTCCCTGATGATGTCCGAAGAAGGGTCTCGACCCGAAACGTCGCCCATTCCTTCTCTCCTGAGATGCTGCCTGACCCGCTGAGTTACTCCAGCATTTTGTGAATAAATACCTCCGCTAAACAAATGATCACTTAAATTAGATCAGGCCTGGGTAGAGTGGATGTGGAGCGGATCTTTCCACCAGTGGGAGGGTCTAGGACCAGAGCCCATGGCCCTGGGAATAAAAGGGCGTTCCTTTTTGGAAGGAGACGAGGAGAGATTTATTTACTCAGAGGGTGGTGAATCTGTGGAATTCATTGCCACAAAAGTCTGTGGAGGCCAAGTCACTAGAGATTTACAAGGCAGAGATTGATAGGTTCTTGATTAATACGGGTGTCAGGGGTTAAGGGGAGAAAGGCAGGAGAATGGGGTTGCGAGGGAGAGATAGATCAGCCGTGATTGGATGGCGGTGTGGACTTAATGGGCCGAATGGCCCAATTCTGCTCCTATCACTTATGACCTTATGACTTTGAACAGATTAAAAATTCAGAACTGGAATCTTAAAGTTGAGCCATCGCGACTCGGACACCATTGGGAGCTAAAGGATGAGGAGCAGGTAGAGGATAAAGGGAACTAGACCAAGTGGACCCGTTGGGCCCAAACCTCTCCTGCATTGGTGCAGCACCCTCTCCTCCCCCCCCCTCTCCTCTCCCTCCCCCTCCATCCCCCTCTCCCTCCTCCCCCCTCCCTCCCCTCCCTCTCCCCCTTACCTTCCCCTTCCCCCTTCCCCTCCCCCCCATTCCCCCCACTCCATCCCCCTCAACCCCCCCTTGTCCTCCCCCCTCCCTCCCTCCCCCCTCCCTCCCTAGGAGATAGATTTAAGCCTTAAAATGTGAATAACTTAAAAAATATAGCACTGATTTCAATGAAACTTCTTCCATTAGCACTAAAGGGGCGACGGTGAGTAAGGTGGGCCTAAAATTGTCGCGCTATCGTGTACCGTTTTGGCTGTAGTTCAGGAACAAACAAACAAATAAACCAGAGTTTTAGTATATAGATGCCGTTGGCCCAGTGTGCCACCCCTGCCTAACGTGGTGTGATGTGTGGGGGGAGATAGTAAAGGCAGGCAGATGGCCAGTGGGGGAAACACTAGCTGCAAAGTGACCTGTTAAAACTAAAATGCCCGGCAGCTAAAATACAGCTTCAGAACTAATTGTGTCATGAATTAAGCAATTGCCGGGTTTCTAGCGAACCAGAGCTGAAAGCTTCCACTGTGTGTGCCTGGTTTTATCTACGGTTTTATACTTGCAATGATTAACCAAGCCAATAGAGCGTGAATATTTGTCGCTGTGTGATTCACTTCGCCGGGGAGCCTAAACGTAAAGGAAAAAACCTGATCAATCTGACGTTCTGTGCTGAACCGTGCTGTGTACTGGGTGGGAGTAAATGGTTTTGACAATGTGACTGTGATATTAGCCTGCAACCTCTCCATTGATTTCTCCAACTTCAACTATCATATCATATCATATCATATATATACAGCCGGAAACAGGCCTTTTCGGCCCACCAAGTCCGTGCCGCCCAGCGATCCCCGTACATTAACACTATCCTACACCCACTAGGGACAATTTTTACATTTACCCAGCCAATTAACCTACATACCTGCACGTCTTTGGAGCCATAGCCCTTGCTTTCCCTCTCTCTCCATCCCCGCCCCCTTCCCAGTTCTCCCACCAGTCGTTACTGTCTCCGACTGCATTTTTGATCTCTTTACCGTCCGCTCCCCTGACACCAGCCTGAAGAAGGGCCTCGACCCGAAACGTCGCCCATTCCTTCTCTCCAGAGACGCTGCCTGTCCCGCTGAGTTACGCCAGCTTTTTGTGACTATCGACCTTCCCCGTACAGGACAGGTGACCCTCCCCAGCCCCTGTCTGCTGTGGCCTTTGTTTTTACTCGCCCCACACGAGGAACTGGAGCGAGTCGAACCGTTCACCGACATCTGTAGGTGGGGGCGGTGTGTCGCAGAGGTAGAGTTGCAGCCGAAACATTTTAACTTTTGGCAAGTCGTACAAATCTCACGACCTTTAAATAAATCGTAATACTTGATGCACAAGAACCTGAAATTGGAACAAAAACAGATAAAAACAGTTCCTCCCCTCCTCCCCCCCACCCCCCCCACCCAAAACGTTTACTGAGGCAGAACAATTCTCACACAAAATTTCCAGGAAGGAGTGGTGGCGCAGCGGTAGAGTTGCCGCCTCACAGCGCCAGAGACCCAGGTTCGATCCTGACTACGGGTGCTGTCTGTACGGAGTTTGCGCCTTCTCCCTGTGACTGCGTGGGTTTTCTGCTGTTTCCTCCCACATTCCAAAGGCGCGCAAGTTTGTAGGTTATTTAGAAAAAGAAAACAGGTGCAGGAGTAGGCCATTCGGCCCTTCGAGCCGACGCCACCACTCAATATGATCATGGCTGATCATCTAAAATCAGTACCCCGTTCCTGCTTTCCCCCCCCATATCCCTTGATTCCTGTAGCCCTAAGAGCTAAATCTAACTTTCTCTTGAAAACATCCAGTGAATTGGCCTCCACTGCCTTCTGTGGCAGAGAATTCCACAGATTCACAACCCTCTGGGTGAAGAGGTTCAACCTCATCTCAGTCCTAAATGGCCTACCCCTTCTTCTTAAACTGTGACCCCTGGTTCTGGACTCCCCCAACATCAGGAACATTTTTCCTGCATCTAACCCGTCCAATCCTTTAAGCATTTTATAAGATCCCCTCTCATCCTTCTAAATTCCAGTGAATACAAGCCCAGTCGACCCATTCTTTCATCAAAGAATTGGCTTTGGTCAAATTGTGATTTGTCCCTCGTGTGTAGGATAGTGCTAGTGTGTTGGGTGATCGCTGGTCAGTGCGGATTCGATGGGCCGAAGGGCCTGTTTCCACGCTGTGTCTCTGACGTCCGACGTACATCTCCACCGCTCCGCGCCAACCTCTCCTCCGACACCGCGCCCACCTTATCGAAACGTATAAGATTATTAAGGGGTTGGACACGTTAGAGGCAGGAAACATGTTCCCAGTGTTGGGGGAGTCCAGAACAAGGGGCCACAGTTTAAGAATAAGGGGTAGGCCATTTAGAACGGAGATGAGGAAAAACGTTTTCAGTCAGAGAGTTGTGAATCTGTGGAATTCTCTGCCTCAAAAGGCAGTGGAGGCCAAGTCTCCGAAAGCATTCAAGAGAGAGCTAGATAGAGCTCTTAAGGATAGCGGAGTCAGGGGGTATGGGGAGAAGGCAGGAACGGGGTACTGATTGAGAATGATCAGCCATGATCACATTGAATGGCGGTGCTGGCTCGAAGGGCCGAATGGCCTCCTCCTGCACCTATTGTCTATTGCCTATTGTCACACCCTCTGCTTCCTTCTCTTCCCACGCCACCTCCTGTCCCATAGAAAGAAGGGCCCCTAACAATACATCACCTCTTCAGCCTTACTGCTATCTGATGCACTGTATTTTATATTAGCGATGCACTAATAAAATATGAAAGCTCCCCTCCCAGAGGGTGAAATTAGCCTCTTTAGGTTTAGTTTGATAGATACAGCATGGAAACAGGACCTTTGGTCTGGGTGTATTGTGTTTACAGGCCTGTTAAGCTGCTGTTATTTAGAATTTCAATAGACAATAGGTGCAGGAGGAGGCCATTCGGCCCTTCGAGCCAGCACCGCCATTCAATGTGATCATGGCTGATCATTCTCAATCAGTACCCCGTTCCTGCCTTCTCCCCATACACCCTATCATTAAGAGCTCTATCTAGCTCTCTCTTGAAAGCATCCAGAGAATTGGCCTCCACTGCCTTCTGAGGCAGAGAAATTTCGTTATTCCAAGGACAATATATGACAATTAAACCTTTAGTTTAGTTTAGTTTAGTTTAGAGATACAGCGTGAGAACAGGCCCTTCGGCCCACTGTGTCCGTGCCAACCTACGATCCCCGCACACACTAATCCTATCCTACGCCCAGAGGAAACCCAATGCGGTCACAGGGAGAACGTGCAAACTCCGTACAGATAGCACCCGTTGTCCGGATCGAACCCAGGTCTCTGGCGCTGTGAGGCAGCGACTTCACCGCTGTGCCACCGTGCCGCACCCGTGCTTCCATTGGCCCGGTCGAGAGGCAAGTGCATGAAAACAGGCCCTTCGGCCCAACCTCCACATCGACCAGCATGTTCCATCTATACTTACCCCCACCTGCATGCGTTTGGCCCAGATCCCTCTAAACCTGCCCTACCCATGTACCTGTCTAAATGTCTCTTGAACGTTGCGATAGTACCTGCCTCAACTACCTCCTCTGGCAGCTCAAAGGTATTTATTCACAAAATGCTGGAGTAACTCAGCGGGTCAGGCAGCATCTCAGGAGAGAAGGAATGGTCTCGACCCGAAACGTCACCCATTCCTTCTCTCCTGAGATGCTGCCTGGCCTGCTGAGTTACCCCAGCATTTTGTGAATAAATACCTTCGATTTGTACCAGCATCTGCAGTTATTTTCTTACACTCCTCCGGCAGCTCGTTCCAAACACCCTCCACCCTCAAAATCAGCTCGTTCCAAACACCCACCACCTGTGAAAAATCACCCCTCAGGTTCCTATTAAATCTTTCCCCCCTCACCTTAAACCTATGTCCTCTGGTTCTCGATTCCCTTACTCTGGGTAAAAGACTGGGTGCATCTACTCCATCTGTTCATCTCATTTTCTTGAAATGATCAGAGATGTAATGTTGATGGAGTAGTACACATAACAAATGAGCACAACAGCTCTGTAAGTTCCCACTCTGTCCATTACGGATGTGCAGTCTTAAAGGTGGCGGTCATTTTGGCTCTCTGTGACCTATGACCCTTTGAACAACAAAACCAAACCTCGTCACGGTCTTACGACAGTTTTTTGTAATTCCAAAGCATCACAGACATCCTGCAACTGATCTCAGATAAGTTGCTCATTCACCCTCGGGCAGGGGATTAATCAAAAAGTGTAGGAAGGAACTGCTACAAAATGTGTAGGAAGGAACTATCTTAAACCAAAGATAGACACAAAAAGCTGGAGCAACTCAGTGGGTCAGACAGCATCTCTGGAGAGAAGGAATAATAATAATAATAATAATAATAATGCATTTTATTTATATAGCGCTTTTCATATACTCAAAGACGCTTTACAGAGATTTGGAGAACATAGGGAAATGAATAAATAGATAAATAAGTAAATAAGTAAACGAACAGAGAAAGGAGACAGAAGGTGAGGTGACCTTCAGTGGTTGAAGGCAGTACTGAACAGGTGAGACTTCAGCGATGTTTTGAATGTGGTGAGTGTGGAGGAGTCTCTAACGGTTTGGGGTAGTGAGTTCCATAGGGTGACGTTTCGGGTCGAGACCCTTCTTCAGATATCTCATTGCTTCACATTAACTGTTCTGGTTGATTATTTCTTCCCCTTCACCCCAGGACTGGGGACAAACAAATGAATTATTCCATGATAGTCACCAAGTGCTGGAGTAACTCAGCAGATCAGGCAGCATCTCTGGAGAAAAAGGATGAGTGACGTTTCAGGTCGGGACCCATCTTCAGACTATTTTCTCCAGAGATGCTGTCTGTCCCGTTGAGCTACGGCAGCTTTTTGTATCAGTCACGGAAAGAATGGTTCCATGAAGTATCATCCTACCATCCTACCACAACCCGAGAGTAGTTCTGAACTACTATCTGCCTCATTGGTGACCCTCGTGCTATCTTTCATCGGGATTTGCTGGCTTTACCTTGCACTGAACGTTATTCCCTTATCATGTATCTACACTGCCAATGGCTCGATTGTAATCATGTACTAGACCAAGTGGACCCGTTCAGCCCAAACCTCTCCTGCATTGGTGCAGCACTCCCTCCCTCCTTCCCCTCCCTCCCCCACTCCACCCCCCCCTCCCTCCCCCCACCCCCTTCCTCCCTAGGAGATCGATTTAAACTTTAAAATGTGAATAACTTTAAAAATATAACACCGATTTCAATGAAACTTCTTCCATTAGCACCAAAGGGACGACGGTGTGTAAGGTGGGCCTAAAATTGTCGCGCTATCGTGTACCGTTTTGGCTGTAGTTCAGGAACAAACGAACAAACAAACGAGAGTTTTAGTATATAGATTGTCTTCCGGCTGACTGGTTAGCACGCTACAAAAGCTTTTCACTGTTCCCGGGTGCATGTGACAATAAACTAAACTGAACTGAACCAAATAAAATTGTGAGTGGCACAGATCGGGTCGACAGAATCTTTTTCTCCAGGGTGGAAATGTCGAGGCTCAGAGGGCGTAGCTTCAAGGTGAGAGGGGAAAGGTTTAAAGGAGACGTTCGGGCAGGTTTTTTCACACAGAGGGTGGTGGGTGCCTGGAGTGTGCTGCCAGGGGTGGTAGTGGAGACAGATACGATGCAAGGAATGGAGGGAGATGGATCACATGCAGGCATTTGGGATCATGTAATAACAAGGAATTGCAGATGCTGGTTTATACCAAAAATAGACACAAATTGCTGGAGTAATGCAGCGGGTCAGGCAGCATCTGGAACATGCAGCCGGGGGTGGTGGTGGAGGCAGATACAATAGTGGTGCTTAATTGGTTAATTTAGATTAGATTTTTTAGATTTTTTTTTAGATTTAGAGATACAGCGCAGAAACAGGCCCTTCGGCCCACCGGGTCTGCACCGCCCAGCGATCCCCGCACACTAACACTATCCTACACACACTAGGGACCATTTTTACATTTGCCCAGCCAATTAACCTACAAACCTGTACGTCTGTGGAGTTTAGTTCCGAGATACAGCGTGGAAACAGGCCCTTCGGCCCACTGAGTCCGCGCCGACCAGCGATCCCCGCACGTTTACACTATCCCGCACACACGAAGGACAATTTGCAATTTTACCAAAGCCAAATTAACCTCCAAACCTGTACGTTTAGGGAGAGTGGGAGGAAACTGGAGCACCTGGAGAAAACCCACGCGGTCGCTCCGTACAGACAGCACCCGTTGTCAGGATCGAACCCGGGTCGAAACTCTACCACTGTATCACCGAGCCTTGTAGATGAATATGCAGGGAATGATGATTTGAATCACGTGCAGGCAGGAGAGATTAGTTCAAGTTGGCATCAGTGCAGCGGTAAAGCTGCTGTCTCACAGCGCCAGAGACCCGGGTTCGATCATGCTGTCTGTACGGAGTTTGCACGTTCTGCCCATGACCGCTTGGGTTTTCTCCGGGTGCTCCGGTTTCCTCCCACATCCCAAAGACGTGCGGGTTTGTCGGTTAATAGGCTTCTGCAAATTGTCCCTGGGATGTCGGATAGAACTGGTGTATGGGGTGATCGCTGGTTTGGCACGGACTCGATGGGCCAAAGGGCCTGTTTTCACACCGTATCTCTTTAAAAGAAACCTCATGGATCAGATAATACTACAGATAAATACAATCTAGTGAAACCCGAGTACACTATAGATAGATAGAGCAAAGGGGAAGATACAGAGTGCTGGAGATAGTTCTCAGCGTTGTAGAGTGTTCCTGTGCTGGTTGTTTTATTTTTAATCATGATATTTTGGATTGATTTCTCCTTGTTCTGTTTGGTTCAGCGTTCTCACTTCCTGGAATGATCTTTGCGGCATCAACATTGATTGCTGTCGTGTTGATGTAGTTCCAGTATAGATGCCACTGGAAGGCACAAAAACCGGCCTAACCTGATCTGACAGATTCCCCAGATACATGAGTGGCACATTCCCCTGGGCGGCTGATGGTTGCAGACAACACCCGGTTGGGATTACCAGCGCCAGCGATTGGGAGTGGCCATCAGTGCGCTGGATTTGATTCATATTTTTCTTATTAATCAAAAATATTTATTTAAGCATTAAAATAATATATACACTACAATAAAACGGCACGGTGGCGCAGTGGTAGAGTTGCCGCCTTACAGCGAATGCAGCGCCGGAGACTCAGGTTCGATCCTGACTACGGGCGCTGTCTGTACGGAGTTTGTACGTTCTCCCCGTGACCTGCGTGGGTTTTCTCCGAGATCTTCGGTTTCCTCCCACACTCCAAAGACGTGCAGGTTTGTAGGTTAATTGGCTGGGTTAATTAAATGTTAAAACTGTCCCTAGTGTGTGTAGGATAGTGTTAATGTGCGGGGATCGCTGGGCGGCGCGGACCCGGTGGGCCGAAGGACCTGTTTCCGCGCTGTATCTCTAAATCTAAAAACAAAGCAGAACCCACCACCACAATACAAGACAAACAATAAACTACTATACAACTATCTTACACTCCTTGTCAAGGATGCATTCCACCCCCCCGCGGTGCCCAGCGGTCCCGGAAATCCCCCAGGGTGCCCGTGGACAGCACGTGGTCCCTCTCTAACACCACCCGGGCGCGGACGGACGTAACCCCGGAAAAGGGCTCGGGCAGAGCCCTCTTCTGCCTGGCGCCGTGACTCGTGGAAGGCCAGCTTGGCCAGGCCCAGGAGCAATGTTCTTCCTGTGACCACGTAGGTTTACTCCAGGTGCTCCGGTTTCCTCCCACACTACAGAGACTTGCAGGTTTGTCGGTCAATTTGTTTTGGTCCCTATTGCGTAGGACAGTGCTAGTGTAAGGGGTGATCAATGGTCGGCATGGATTTCCTGGGCCGAAGGGCCTGCTACCACGCTGTATGCCTAAAGTAAAGTCTAAAGATCGGGACACCTCCATGGACCATGGTCTGGATGAACTTTCCAAAGGATAGTCGATTCTGGTTTACACTGAAGACAGACATAAAATGCTGGAGTGGCTCAGTGGGTCAGGCAGCATCTCTGGAGAAAAGGAACAGGTGACGTTTTAGATCGAGATCCTTCTTCAGACCGGGCATGCCCAAGAGGAAAACAACAACAAAACTCTTGACTCATTTAAGAAAAAGCACACACCTACCTATGTACACACATGTATACTGTACACACGAAACCACACACTTGGTGTCTATTGTGGAATAATTCATTTGTTTGTCCCTCGTCCTATAGACAATAGACAATAGACAATAGGTGCAGGAGGAGGCCATTCGGCCCTTCGAGCCAGCACCGTCATTCAATGTGATCATGGCTGATCATTCTCAATCAGTACCCCTTTCCTGCCCTCTCCCCATACCCCCTGACTCCGCTATCCTTAAGAGCTCTATCCAGCTCTCTCTTGAATGCATTCAGAGAATTGGCCTCCACTGCCTTCTGAGGCAGAGAATTCCACAGATTCACAACTCTCTGACTGAAAAGGTTTTTCCTCATCTCAGTTCTAAATGGCCTACCCCTTATTCTTAAACTGTGGCCCCTTGTTCTGGACTCCCCCAACATTGGGAACATGTTTCCTGCCTCTAACGTGTCCAACCCCTTAATAATCTTATACATTTCGATAAGATCTCCTCTCATCCTTCTAAATTCCAGTGTATACAAGCCTAGTCGCTCCAGTCTTTCAACATATGACAGTCCCGCCATTCCGGGAATTAACCTAGTGAACCTACACTGCACGCCCTCAATAGCAAGAATATCCTTCCTCAAATTTGGAGACCAAAACTGCACACAGTACTCCAGGTGCGGTCTCACTAGGGCCCTGTACAACTGCAGAAGGACCTCTTTGCTCCTATACTCAAGGGGTGAAGGGGAAGGAATAATCAACGAGATATCTGAAGAAGGGTCTCGACCCGAAACATCACCTATTCCTTTTCTCCAGAGATGCTGCCTGACCCGCTGTGTTACTCCAGCTTTTTGAGTCTATCTTGGGTTTAAACCATCACCTGCAGTTCCTTCCAACTCATTCTCTCCGTGATGGTGTGTTATATAAAAGCCAGATGCACTTTGTTCAGCTCGACACTGGAGCCGGCTGCTGAAGGTTGAAGCTTCAAGGGCTGCCTGTCAGTCACATCCCGTTGTTCTCCCCTGGTGATCTTCACATGCGGAAGCTGACTTGACCCTTTGATCTTTCTTTGCCCCTGGACTCCAACGCTGCAGACACAGATGGGTAGAGGCAGCCAAAGCCGAACATGATTGTCATATTCCCACTCCCACAGCAGCGTTTCAAACCTGTGAATCCCACACAGAGCATAATATCTGATGTGTTTGCCAACTGTGGCACAGTTTAGCTTTACGGTTATTATAAACCTACCGAGCTACACGGAAACGTTTTTGTTGGCGTAGTGTCCCGCCAAACCATCTTTTACAACACAGTGGCGCAGTAGAGTTGCTGCCTCAACAGCACCAGAGATCCAGGTTCGACCCTGACTATTCTCCTCATGACCTGCGTGGGTTTTCTCCAGGAGCGCCGGTTTCCTCCCACACTCCAAAGACGTGCAGGTTCATAAGCTAATTGGCTTCAGCAAAAAACTGTCCCTCGTGTCCCTCGTGTGTGTAGGATAATGCTATTGTGCAGGGATCACCGTTCAATAGACAATAGGTGCAGGAGGAGGCCATTCGGCCCTTCAAGCCAGCACCATCATTCAATGTGATCATGGCTGATCATTCTCAATCAGTACCCCGTTCCTGCCTTCTCCCCATACCCCCTGACTCCGCTATCCTTAAGAGCTCTATCTAACTCTCTCTTGAATGCATTCAGAGAATTGGCCTCCACTGCCTTCTGAGGCAGAGAATTCCACAGATTTACAACTCTCTGAGTGAAAAAGTTTTTCCTCATCTCCGTTCTAAATGGCCTACCCCTTATTCTTAAACTGTGGCCCCTTGTTCTGGACTCCCCCAACATTGGGAACACGTTTCCTGCCTCTAACGTGTCCAACCCCTTAATTGTCCTATATGTTTCGATAAGATCCCCTCTCATCCTTCTAAATTCCATGGTTGCCATGGACTCGGTGGGTAAATGGCCTGCATCCACACTGTATCTCTAAACTAAACTAAACCAAATACAATACATAATACTATATATAATACTATACACAATACTATACACAGTCATGCCAAACTCAAATGCAGCAGGTAGATCGAAAAGATAGAGTGCAGACTATAGTTTCTCAGCATTGTTGCTTAACAGTTCCAGAGAAAACGTCCAATGTCTGCAATAAAGCCATGAGCGTCACGGTGGCGCAGCGGGTAGAGCTGCTGCCTCACAGCGCCAGAGACCCGGGTTCAATCCTGACTACGGGTGCCGCCTGTGATGAAATTGCCCGTTCTCCCTGTGACCGCGTGGGTTTCCTTCGGGTTCCTCCCACATCTCAAAGACGTGCGGGTTTGTAGGTTGATCGGCCCTCTGTAAAATTGCCCCCGAGTGTGCAGGGAGTGGATGAGAAAGTGGGATCACATGTGGAACTCGATGGAACATGTAACATGGGAACGTCTCGATTGTAATCGCGCGTTGGCTCTCCGCTGACTGGATATCACTCAACAAAAGCTTCTCACTCTACCTCGGTACACGTGACAATAAACTGAACGGGACTGAACTAGTGTGAAAGGGTAGCCGGCATGGACTCGGTGGGCCGAAGGGCCTGTTTCAACCGATCAATTTCAATCAAGTAAATGTCCGCATTGAGTTACCGTCTTAAGACAAGGTCAGTATATCAGCATTGAATTCTGCTATGGAGTTCCTTGCACGTGTGATCATTATAAATACCTAAAAATGTTCATAGAGGTCATTTAAATTAAAGTTGGATTTTTAGATTTAGATTTAGAGATACAGCACAGAAACAGGCCCTTCGGCCCACCGGGTCCGCGCCGCCCAGCGATCCCCACATATTAACACTATCCTACACCCACTAGGGACAATTTTTACATTTGCCCAGCCAATTAACCTACATACCTGTACGTCTTTGGAGTGTGGGAGGAAACCGAAGATCTCGGAGAAAACCCACGCAGGTCACGGGGAGAACGTACAAACTCCGTACAGACGGCGCCCGTAGTCAGGATCGAACCTGAGTCTCCGGCGCTGCATTCGCTGTAAGGCAGCAACTCTACCGCTGCGCCACCGTGCCGCACACTACGGACAATTTTTACATTTGCCCAGCCAATTAACCTACATACCTGTACATCTTTGGAGTGTGGGAGGAAACCATTGGGCGGCACGGTGGCGTAGCGGTAGAGCCACTGCCTTACAGCGCTAGAGACCCAAGTTCGATCCTGACCGTGGGTGTCTCTCTGTGCAGAGTTTGTACGTTCCCCCCGTGACCTGCGTGGGTTTTCTCCGAGATCTTCAGTTTCCTCACACACTCCAAAGACGTTCAGGTTTGTAGGTTCAAGGTTTCAAGGTCAGTTTATTGTCACATGTACCAATTAAGGTACAGTGAAATTTGAGTTAATTGGCTTGGTATAAAAACAATGTAAAATTGTCCCTAGTGTGTGTAGGGTTATGTTAGTGTGCCGACTCGGAGTGCCGAAGGCCCTGTTTCCCTGCTGTATCGCCAAACTAAACGAAACTATGCGATCCCACTCATGACCACAACAATTGCCGCTTCTTCAACAAATCTTATCAGCAGAAATACATCTGGACATACATACAGCATTTAATGTCTGAAATTCTCCCAAGCGTAAATTGACTAAAAAAATCTCTGATGCTGTTTAAAACCACCAGACTGTGGAAAGCCTGGAATACCTAATGAGACAAGTGTATCATGAAATGAAATGCATTCATCTCAATTAATCTCACATTCAAAAAATTAAACCTTGGTGAAACTTCGAAGCTCATTTTAGACTCGGTTTTAGTTTTTGAGATAAAACATGGAACACGCATGGAGTCCACTCCCACCAGCGATCACCCGTAGTCTGAAGAAGGGTCTCGACCCGAAACGTCACCCATTCCTTCTCTCCTGAGATGCAGCCTGGCCCGCTGAGTTACTCCAGCATCTTGTGGAGTACCCGTTCACTAGTTCTATCCTGCACATTAGGGACAATTTACAGATGCCAATTAACCTACAAACCTGCAGGGAGGAACTGCAGATGCTGGTTTACACTGAAGATAGACTGGAGTAACTCAGCGGGACGGGCAGCATCTCTGGAGAGAAGGAATGGGTGACTTTCTGGTTGGAACCCGTCTTCAGACCCGAGGAGACGTTTCGGGGTCTAAACCCTTCCTCAGACTCAAGCCTGCGTGTCTTTGGGATGTGGGAGGAAGTCCCACGCGGTCACGGGGCGAACGTGCAAACTCCACGCGCACAGCACCTGAGGTCAGGATGGAACCCGGGCCTCTGGCGCCTGTGAGGCTGCTGCAGTAACTCAGCGGGCCAGGCAGCATCTCTTGGAGAAAGGGAACAGGTGACGTTTCGGGCCAAGACCCTTCTTCCAACTGAGGGTCTGGGGAGGGGGAAGCTAGAGTTTTGATAAGGTCCATTGTTGGCTGTGGAAGAGGTGACATTGAAGGGATACAAACAGTGGAACTAGCAAGACGAATAACGGACAAACCCCACGCGCTCACAGGAAGAACGTACAAAGTCCATACCCATTGTCAGGATTGAACCCGGGTCTCTGGCCCTGTGATCTATGCACTCCATTTGAGGGAGGGTCGTAGAGTCACACAGCATGGAAACAGGGTCTTCAGCCCAACTCATCCATGCCAAGCCAGATACCCCATCTACGCTCGCCCCATTTGCTTGAATGTGGCCCTTATCCCTCTAAATCTTTCCTGCCCATATACGTGTCCAAATGTCCTTTAAATATTGTATTAGTACCATCCTCAACTACTGGCCTCTGGTAGCTCGTTCCATAACCGAGGAGCAACCTTTCCACTCAAAGGGTGGCTTAGTTTAGTTTAGTTTAGTTCACAGATACAGCGGCGGAAACAGGCCCTTCGGCCCACTGGGTCCGCGCCGACCAGCGATCCCCGCACATTAACTATCCTACACACACTTTTGGGACAATTTTGTACATTTACCAAGCCAATTAACCTACATACCTGTACGTCTTTGGAGTGTGGGAGGAAACCGAAGATTTAATATTTTTTTTAGATTTAGAGATACAGCGCGGAAACAGGCCCTTCGGCCCACCAGGTCCGCGCCGCCCAGCGATCCCCGCACACTAACACTATCCTACACACACTAGGGACAAGTTTGTACATTTACCAAGCCAATTAACCTACGTACCTGTACGTCTTTGGAGTGTGGGAGGAAACCGAAGATCTCGGAAAAAACCCACGCAGGTCACGGGGAGAACGTACAAACTCCGTACAGACGGCGCCCATAGTCAGGATCGAACCCGGGTCTCCGGCGCTGCATTCGCTGTAAGGCAGCAACTCTACCGCTGCCCCACCGTGCCGCCCGTGGTGGGTATATGCAACGAGCTGCCAGAGGAGGCAGGCGTTAGAACAACATTTAAAGGACACTATAGGCTAATCGGCTTCACAATGGGTTAATTGGCCTCAGTAAAATTGCCCGTAGTGCGTCCGATAGTGCTAGTGTACGGAGCGATCGGCGGTCGGCGCGGACTCAGTGAGCCTAAAGGCCTGTTTCCGCGCTGTGTCTCTCAAGCCTAAAGCCTAAAGTTCTTTAATAAAGAATTTCAAGAAATCTGTGCGATGTAATACGTAGCATGGACTAGCTGTAGTATCTTCTCTCTTAATTTCATCTTCATACTTTTGCTCTAATGCATTGGTCTGCATTTGCATAGATTATTTCAACTCGAGCGACCAGGAATGAAGGCGATCAATAAAAGAGGTGGACACTGCCCGGTCCGTCACGGGTACTGATCTCCCCACCATCGATGGGATCTACAGGAGGCGCTGCCTCAAAAAGGCAGCCAGCATCATCAGAGAACCACATCCCGAGTCTCACCCCGGTCACTCCCTCTTCTCCCCTCTCCCATCAGGCAAGAGGTACAGAAGTGTGAAAACGCACACCCCCAGGTTCAGGGACAGTTTCTTCCCAGCTGTTATCAGGCAACTGAACCATCCTGTCACCAACGAGAGAGTGGTCCTGACCTTCCATCTACCTCATTGGAGACCCGCGGACTATCTTTAATTGGGCTTTACTGGAGTTTATCTTGCGCTAAACGTTATTCCCTTTATCCTGCGCCTGTACACTGTGGACGGTTCGATTGTAATCGTGCATAGTCTTTCCGCTGACTAGATAGTACGCAACAAAAAGCTTTTCACTGTACCTCAATACACGTGACAATGACACTTGGCAACAGAACCTTCAATCCCCTCAACCAAACCATTTGTAGACAACATGAAAGGTAGCAGCCCCAGCACTGAGCCCTGCTGATCTCCCTGCCACAACGTGGGTTTCCTCCGGGTGCTCCGGTTTCCTCCCTCATCCCAAAGACGTGCGGGTTTGTGGGTTAATTGGCCCTCTGTAAATTGCCCCCTAGTGTGTCGGGAGTGAGTGAGAAAGTGGGATAACATAGAACTAGTGTGGACAGGTGATCGATGGTCAGCGTGGACTCAGTGGGCTGAAGGGCCTGTTTCCATGTCGTATCTTTAAAACTTAAACTATAACTGAGAATGCAAAACTTTAAACCAAGTGGTTTTGTGATTGAATTGATGAAAGACCCAGTATGAAACTGGCCCTTTAAACTTTACATGTGTTTGTTTAAGGATCATGTTTGACCAGGAATGATTGGGATATCATTGATTCACCTTGAAATTCTGTGTACACCCATGAAATCTAATCTAATATTCATTCAGCGAACACAAAGTGCTGGAGTAACTCAGCAGGTCAGGCAGCATCTCTGGAGGACGGGGATAGATGATGTTTCAGATCAGGACCCTTCTTTACATTCTGTCCTCCAGAGATGCTGCCTGACCCGTTGAGTTCCTCCAGCGCTTTGTGTTCTATGCAGATTCCAGCATCTGCAGTTCCTTGTGTCCACTTTTCCCGAAATGGCACTTCTTTGCTCCTCAGAAGGGAGGATGGGAAGAGAGGACAGCTTGCTCCTATTCCAATGCAATGAAAGAGATGGCCTTAACCATTGGTATTCAAGTCTTGTCTTTCTCCCTTCTGTCTCTAGGGATTGGACACGCTAGAGGTAGGAAACATGTTCCCAATGTTGGGGGAGTCCAGAACCAGGGGCCACAGTTTAAGAATAAGGGGTAGGCCATTTAGAACGGAGATGAGGAAAAACTTTTTCACTCAGAGAGTTGTAAATCTGTAGAATTCTCTGCCTCAGAAGGCAGTGGAGGCCAATTCTCTGGATGCTTTCAAGAGAGAGTTAGATAGAGGTCTTAAGCATAGCGGAGTCAGGGGGAATGGGGAGAAGACAGGAACGGGGTACTGATTGTGGATGATCAGCCATGATCACAGTGAATGGCGGTGCTGGCTCGAAGGGCCGAATGGCCTCCTCCTGCACCTATTGTCTATTGTCTGAAGCATCCTGCTCCATTAGTTTAGAGATACAGTGCGGAAACAGGCCCTTCGGCCCACCGAGTCCGAGCTGACCAGCGATCACCCCGTACACTAGCACTATCCCACACACCAGGGACAAGATTACAATTTTACCAAAGCTAATTAACCTGCAAACCTGTATGCCTTTGGAATATGGGAGGCAACCGGAGCACCCGGAGAAAACCCACGTCGGTCACGGGGAGAACGTGCAAGCCCCGTGCAGACAGCACCTGTAGTCAGGATCGAATCCGGGTCTCTGGCGCTGTAAGGCATCAACTCTACCACTGCGCTACCATGCCAATAGACAATAGACAATAGACAATAGGTGCAGGAGTAGGCCATTCAGCCCTTCGAGCCAGCACCGCCATTCAATGCGATCATGGCTGATCACTCTCAATCAGTACCCCGTTCCTGCCTTCTCCCCATACCCCCTCACTCCGCTATCCTTAAGAGCTCTATCCAGCTCTCTCTTGAAAGCATCCAACGAACTGGCCTCCACTGCCTTCTGAGGCAGAGAATTCCACACCTTCACCACTCTCTGACTGAAAAAGTTCTTCCTCATCTCCGTTCTAAATGTCCTACCCCTTATTCTTAAACTGTGGCCCCTTGTTCTGGACTCCCCCAACATTGGGAACATGTTTCCTGCCTCTAATGTGTCCAATCCCCTAATTATCTTATATGTTTCAATAAGATCCCCCCTCATCCTTCTAAATTCCAGTGTATACAAGCCCAATCGCTCCAGCCTTTCAACATACGACAGTCCCGCCATTCCGGGAATTAACCTAGTGAACCTACGCTGCACGCCCTCCATAGCAAGAATATCCTTCCTCAAATTTGGAGACCAAAACTGCACACAGTACTCCAGGTGCGGTCTCACCAGGGCCCGGTACAACTGTAGAAGGACCTCTTTGCTCCTATACTCAACTCCTCTTGTTACGAAGGCCAACATTCCATTGGCTTTTTTCACTGCCTGCTGTACCTGCATGCTTCCTTTCATTAACTGATGCACTAGGACACCCAGATCTCGTTGAACTCCCCCTCCTCCTAACTTGACACCATTCAGATAATAATCTGCCTTTCTATTCTTACTTCCAAAGTGAATAACCTCACACTTATCTACATTAAACTGCATCTGCCATGTATCCGCCCACTCACACAACCTGTCCATCACCCTGCAGCCTTATGGCATCTTCCTCACAATTCACACTGCCCCCCAGCTTAGTATCATCTGCAAATTTGCTAATGGTACTTTTAATCCCTTCGTCTAAGTCATTAATGTATATCGTAAATAGCTGGGGTCCCAGCACCGAACCTTGCGGTACCCCACTGGTCACTGCCTGCCATTCCGAAAGGGACCCATTTATCCCCACTCTTTGCTTTCTGTCTGTCAACCAATTTTCTATCCATGTCAGTACCCTACCCCCAATACCATGTGCCCTAATTTTGCCCACTAATCTCCTATGTGGGACCTTGTCGAAGGCTTTCTGAAAGTCGAGGTACACCACATCCACTGACTCTCCCCTGTCAATTTTCCTAGTTACATCCTCAAAAAATTCCAGTAGATTTGTCAAGCATGATTTCCCCTTCATAAATCCATGCTGACTCGGAATGATCCTGTTACTGCTATCCAAATGCTCAGCAATTTCGTCTTTTATAATTGACTCCAGCATCTTCCCCACCACTGATGTCAGACTAACTGGTCTATAATTACCCGTTTTCTCTCTCCCTCCTTTCTTAAAAAGTGGGATAACATTTGCTATCCTCCAATCCACAGGAACTGATCCTGAATCTATAGAACATTGAAAAATGATCTCCAATGCTTCCACTATTTCTAGAGCCACCTCCTTAAGTACCCTGGGATGCAGACCATCAGGCCCTGGGGATTTATCAGCCTTCAGTCCCATCAGTCTACCCAAAACCATTTCCTGCCTAATGTGGATTTCCTTCAGTTCCTCCATCACCCTAGGTTCTCCGGCCCCTAGAACATTTGGGAGATTGTGTGTATCTTCCTCAGTGAAGACAGATCCAAAGTAATGGTTTAACTCGTCTGCCATTTCTTTGTTCCCCATAATAAATTCCCCTGCTTCTGTCTTCAAGGGACCCACATTTGCCTTGACTATTTTTTTCCTCTTCACGTACCTAAAAAAACTTTTGCTATCCTATCTTTTCTCCCCATATTGCCTTTTTAGTTAACTTTTGTTGCTCTTTATAAGAGTCCCAATCCTCTGTCTTCCCACTCTTCTTTGCTATGTTATACTTCCTCTCCTTAATTTTTATGCTGTCCCTGACTTCCCTTGTCAGCCACAGGTGTCTCTTACTCCCCTTAGAGTCTTTCCATCTCTTTGGAATAAATTGATCCTGCAACCTCTGCATTATTCCCAGGAATACCTGCCATTGCTGTTCTACCGTCTTCCCTGCTAGGGCCTCCTTCCAGTCAATTTTGGCCAGCTCCTGCCTCATGCCTCTGTAATCCCCTTTGCTATACTGTAATGCCGACACTTCCGATTTTCCCTTCTGCCTTTCCATTTGCAGAGTAAAACTTATCATGTTGTGATCACTGCCGCCCCATACCGCCATCTCTTCTTTGAGTCCTTTCGTGTGTTAACCAGCATCTGCAGTTGCTTGTTTCTGTCACCTATAAACCTTGTTTCTAAAGGTTTCTACAACCTACAGAGACGCATGTCTGCGATGTTTCTCCTGAATGTAAACAGCAATATCCATGCACTGTCATCAGGTGTCGGCGGCACGGTGGCGCAGCGGTAGAGTTGCTGCCTTACAGCGAATGCAGCGCCGGAGACTCAGGTTCAATCCCGACTACGGGCGCTGTCTGTACGGAGTTTGTACGTTCTCCCCGTGACCTGCGTGGGTTTTCTCCGAGATCTTCAGTTTCCTCCCACACTCCAAAGATGTACAGGTTTGTAGGTTAATTGGCTGGGCAAATGTAAAAATTGTCCCTAGTGTGTGTAGGATAGTGTTAGTGTGCGGGGATCGCTGGGCGGCGCGGACCTGGTGGGCCGAAGGGCCTGTTTCCGCGCTGTATCTCTAAATCTAAAAAAAATCTAAAAAAAATACCTGCCTCCATTTATTCCCCACCGTGGGCGTCATGAGCAAGACATTATCAGAATTTATTGCCTTTGGTTAATTGGTCTTGAGAAGGTGGAAGCTGCCAACACTCTGTCCAAACCGTGCGTTACCCTTCTAACCTTGTCTCAAGGTAGCACGTTGTGAGTGATGTTACTCATCTTAATGGATCACATGGCCATTAGAGCACAGTGTCTTATCTCAATTGGACCGTTTTAGGTTTTTTTCAGTTTTAAGATTTAGTCTTAGAGATGCTGCTCAGAAACAGGCCCTTCGGCCCACCGAGTCCGCACCGACCAGCGATCCCCGCACATTAACACGATCCCACACGCACATGGGACAATTTACACTTATGCCAAGCCATTTAACCTGCATATCTGTACGTCCTTGGAGTGTGGGAGGAAACCGATGGTCTCGGAGAAAGCCCACACAGGTCACGGGGAGAACGAACGAAACATCGTGCAGACAGCACCCGTAGTCGGGATCGAACCCGGGTTTGTGGTGTTGCTAACGCTGTAAGGTAGCAACTCTACCGCTGCGCCACCGCGCCGTACTAATAGATATTTTTAAGGTAGACAATGACTGTTCCGGTATTTATGTTCCTTCGACTTTGTCCTCCATTTTGTTCCATTGCATCCTGCAACCTTCTTGATTAATTGAGGGATATGTCATTGAAACAGACCCTTTGCATGGCATGCAGAATTAGAGGTGAAATCAAACAACAACTGCCTTGACCGAATGCAGAAACAAGGAACTGCAGGTGATGGGTTCAGTCTGAGGAAGGGTCCTGACCCGAAACGTCACCTATCCATGTTCTCCACAGATGCTGCCTGACCCGCTGAGTTACTCCAGCACTCTGTGAAACGTCACCTATCCATGTTCTCCACAGATGCTGCCTGACTCGCTGAGTTACTCCAGCACTCTGTGTCCAGCCTTGACCCAATGTTGTTCAGGGGTCTTACTCAGCTGTGTAGTAGGTGTGAGGACTAGAAAATGGGATTAGTGCAAATGGCCACATTATGTGGGCACCGTTGTCCGAAAGATCCCAGATCCATCTTTGTGGCCTTACGATTATGATCTGGATTACAAGGTATTCTCTGGATGTGGAGAGGATGTTTCAACTAGTGGGAGAGTCTAGGACCAGAGGCCATAGCCTCAGAATAAAAGGACGCACCTTTAGAAAGGAGGTGAGGAGGAATTTTTTTAGTCAGAGGGTGGTGAATCTATGGGATTCATTACCACAGATGGGTGACAGGCATTTTTACAGCAGAAAGTGACAGATTCTTGATTAGTACGGGTGTCTGGGGTAATTGGGAGAAGGCAGGAGAATGGGATTGAGAGGGAAAGATAGATCATCCATGATTGAATAGTGGAGTAGACTCGATGGGCCGAATGGCCTAACTCTGCTCCTGTGACTGATGAACTTATGTATTAGCCATAAGGTGTTCTAACATAGAACAAGGCAGTGCAGGAACAGGCCCTTTCATCCCAATGTCCATGCCGAACTTAATGCCAAGATAAACTAATCCCCTCTGCCTGCACATGGTCCATATCCCTCCACTCCCTGCATATCCCTGTAACTATCTAAAAGCCTCTTAAACACCACCATTATATCTGCTCCGCGTGCAGTTAGACCGACTTGGAACGTCTGAGATTGAGGGGAGATCTGGTCGATATACAATTACGAGAGGCCTAGATAGGGTAGACAGTCACAACCTTTTTTGCCAGGGTGGAGATGTCAAAGGCTAGGGGGGGGGGGGGGGGGGTTGAGTAGGCTGGGACTCTGTTCCATGGAGCGCAGGAGGATGAGAGGAATAGATCGCGTAGCCGCAGAATTGGGGATTCGAGGACCAGAGGAAGGTGAAGGGGAAAAGATTTAATAGGAATCTGAGGGGTAACTTGGTCACACAAAGGGTGGTGGGCGCATGGAACGAGCTTGCCAGAGGAGGTAGTTGAGGCAGGGACCATCACAACTTTTAAAATACAATTGGACAGGTACATGGACAGGGCAGGTTTGGAGGGATTTGGGCCAAACTCAGGCAGGTGGGAATAGTGCAGCTGGGACTTGTTGGCCGGTGCGGGCAAGTTGGGCCGAAGGGCCTGTTTCCACACTGTATCACTCTATGACTAGATGACATAGCTTAAAGTTCAGAGGGGGGAAGTTTAAAGATGTGTGAGGCAAGTGTCTTTACACAGTGAGTGGTGATTTTACACATGGGACGTGCTGCCAGGGGAGGTGGTGGAAGCAGGGACACTTGTAATGGGATAGTGCAAGTAAGAATTTCATTGTCCTGTTTCGGGACATACACAATAAAACACTCTTGACGATTTACAAAGCTTTTAGATAGGCACATAGATATGGAGGGATAGGGGTCAAGTGAAGGCAGAGGAGATTAGTTGTACTTGCCATTATGTTTGGTACAGATATTGTGGGTGTAAGGGCCTGTTCCTGTGATGTACTGTTCTACGTTTCATAATAATACCCAGTGGTATGTATTATGATTTCTCTAACATCGTGTGTGTGTGTGAGCGAGTGGATGTGTGTGAGTGAGTGTGTGTGTGTGGGGGAGTGTGTGGGCGTGTGTGAATAAGTATGTGTGTGAGTGAATGTGTGTGTGAGAGTGCATGCTTGTGCATGTGTGAGTGTGTGTGGGAGTGTGTGTGTGTGTGAGAGTGTTGTGCATGCATGTGTGTGTGTGTGGGTGTGTGTGTGTGTGTGAGAGAGTGTGCGTGTGTGCATGTGTGTGTGTGTGAGAGAGTGTGTGTGTGACTGTGTGTGTAAGTGTGTTTGTGTGAGTGTGTTTGTGTAAGTGTGAGTGTCTGTGAGTTTGTGCGAGTGTGTGTGTGAGTGTGTTTGTGTGTGTAAATGTGTTTGTGTGAGTCTGTTTGTGTACCTGTATGTGTGAGTGAGTGTGAGTGAGTTGGTGTGAGTTTGTGTGAGTGTGTTTGTGAGTGTGATGTGTGCGTGTGAGTGTGTGTGAGTGTGAGTGTAAGTGTGTTTGTGAGTGTGTGTGAGTGTAAGTGTGTGTGTTGTGAGTGTGAGTGTTTTGTGTAAGTGCGTTTGTGTGAGTTTGTGAGATTGTGTGTGAGTGTGTGTGTTTCTGTGTTTGTGAGTGTGTGTGTGTGTGTGAGAGTGTGTGTATGCATGCGTGCGTGAGTGTGTAAGTGTGTGGTTGTGAGTGTGTGCATGTTTGTGTGAGTGTGTTTTGTGTGTGTTTGTGTGAGAGTGTATGCATGCGTGCGTGAGTGTGTAAGTGTGTGGTTGTGAGTGTGCGAGTTTGTATGTGTGTTTGAGTGAGTGGGTGTGTGTTTGTGTGAGTGTGTGTGTGTAAATGTGTGAACGTGTGTTTGAAGCTTAAATGGTTGTGTTTTACTCCATTAACAGTGCTACATAAATGCAAATTGTTACACGTTGATAAGATTATTACAGAACAGGTAAGTAGAAGAAATCCAGAACTCTAAGAATTTTTTTTAGAAAACAAAGAACTGCAGGTGCCAGTTTACAAACAAAGACACAAAGTGCTGGAGTAACTCAGCGGGTCAGGCAGCATCTTCGAATGGTTATGTGATGTTTCGTGTCGGGGCCCTTCAGACTCACAGTAGAATATTTTTAGGACGTTTACCATGTAGGTGACATGAACAAAATATAGATTATTCAGTTATCAGTTGACAACGCTGTCACGGGTATTGGAAAGCTTGGTCTGTGACTCATACTTAGTAATAAATTTAACAGCTCTGTTAATAAAAACACTACTGAAATTTATAGCAAGAACCAAACATTTGCCAATGAGTGCAAGAAGATTGCTTTCCGGGTTGTTCCATGGCAGAGGGTTTTTACAAAGTACTGGTGATGATAGAAAGGAGTCTGACCAAAATTCATTTCTTGAGTTTTCACTCAGAATTCCACTACGTTGCTGTTGCCTTGAGCTTTATTTGTCCAGCACGGTTTATCCGGGCTGGCACAGTGGCTCAGCTGGTAGAGCTGCTGCCTCACAGCGCCAGAGGCCCGGGTTCCAATCCTTACCTTGAATGCTGTCTGTGTGTGGAGTTTGCACGTTCTCCCCGTGACCTTGTGGGCTTCCTCCGGGTGCTCTGGTTTCCACCCACATTCCAAAGACCTGCAGGTTAATTGCAGGCTAATCGGCCCTCTGTAAATTGTCCCTGGTGTGCAGGGAATGGATGCAAGTGGGCTAACGTAGAACCAGTGTGAACGGGTGACTGATGGGTCAACATGGACTCGCTGGGCCGAAGGGCCTGTATCCAATGCTGTATCTCTAAACTAAACTAAACCTCTGCTCGTATTTGTTAAAGGATAATGTTTGACCAGGAATACAGAGGATGTCAATGTTTCACCTTGAAATTCTGTGGACACCCTCAAAGACCAAACTAATTCCTGATCTAAATCCTCCAGTTTCCCCCCACGTTCCAAGTTTGCAGGTGAATTGGTGTACACAAATTGCCCCCGGTGTGTGGGGAATGGATGACGAAGTGGGATAACATAGAACTAGTGCGAACGGGTGATGGATGGGCGGTGTGGATTTGAAGGGCCTCCTGTCTGCTGCGTCTCTAAACTAAACCAAACGGAACCTTCTAACACACTTTCCCATTCCTCTCAGGATATTCTACGTCTCACATGACTCCCAGGACCTCAAGATCTTCAGCTACATAGCCAGAGACGGCACCAGCAACGTCTTCCGGTGCAATGTCTTCAAGTCTAAGAAAAAGGTAACTCTTTATCTCTTTATTCAATGGTGCACTTGGTTCCAGCTGTGTATACTTCTGGAACCAAGTGCACCATTGCTTTCCCTCTCTCTCTATCCCCCCCCCCCCCCCCCCCCCATCCTAGTTCTCCCACCAGTCTGACTGTCTCCCTGATTACATTTTATCTTTGTGTGCATCGTTGTCAACTTCCACTAACTGATGATGATCTCTGCCTGAGATTTTCCTTGAGCTCCGTCCCCTTTGATGTCTCGTTTTCACACCTTACCCTCCCATATCTCTGTGCCTCATGTTCCCGATGTTGGGGGAGTCCAGAACCAGGGGCCACAGTTTAAGAATAAGGGGTAGGCCATTTAGAACGGAGATAAGGAAAAACTTTTTCAGTCAGAGAGTTGTGAATCTGTGGAATTCTCTGCCTCAGAAGGCAGTGGAGGCCAAGTCTCTGAATGCATTCAAGAGAGAGCTAGATAGAGCTCTTAAGGATAGTGGAGTCAGGGGGTACGGGGAGAAGGCAGGAACGGGGTACTAATTGAGAATGATCAGCCATGATCACATTGAATGGCGGTGCTGGCTCGAAGGTCCGAATGGCCTCCTCCTGCACCTATTGTCTATTGTTTATTGTCTCCCTCTCCCCTGACTCTCAGTCTTAAGAAGTGTCTCGACCCGAAACGTCACCCTTTCCTTCTGCCCAGAGATGCTGCCTGTCCCACTAAGGTTACTCCTGCATTTTGTCTCTATTGTCCAGTCTGTTCACTTGGCATATGTACTGACAACAGAACTATAAAGTCCTTTTTCTGTAGCAGAATAACAGGGCGGCGCGGTGGCGCAGCGGTAGAGTTGCTGCCTCACGGCGCCAGAGGCCCGGGTTCGATCCTGACTATGGGTGCTGTCTGTACAGAGTTTGCACGTTCTCCCCGTCACCACGTTGGTTCTCTCCGGGTGCTCCGGTTTCCTCCTGCATCCAAAGACGTGTGGGGTTATAGGTTGATCAACTTCTGTAAATTGTCCCCAGTGTGTAGGATAGAACTAGTGTACAGGTCGGCGTGGAGTGAACTGAAGGGCCTGTTTCCGCGCTGTAACTCCAAACCTCTCCTTTCGTGTAGAAACAAGGAACTGTGGATGCTGGTTAATGCACAAAAGAACACAGAGTACTGGGGTCACTCAGCAGGTCAGGCAGCATCTCTGGAGAACATGGAGGGCTGATGTTTCCGTCTGACAAAGGGTCCCGACCCAAAACGTCACCTATCCACATTCGCCAGAGATGCTGCCTGATCCGCTGAGTTACTCCAACTCTTTGGGTCCTTCAGCTTTTAATCTGGACTCTTGATATCTGCGGTGTTTTGCTCTTCTGCATTTTCAAGGTGCAATATTCACACCTTCCTCCGAACCATCGACCAAATTCAAGGCGCTGAGCAAACTCAAACCCTTCGACTTTACTTTAGAGATACAGTGTGGAAACAGGCCCTTTGGCCCACCAAGTCCACGCCAACCAGCGATCATCACTAACACTAGCACTATCCTACACACTGAGGGACAATTTACAATTTACAGAAGCCAACTAACCATAAAAACCTGTATGTCTTTGGAGCGTGGGAGGAAACCGGAGCACCCGGAGAAAGCCCACATGGAGAACGCCCAGGGAGAACGTACAGACAGAACCCATGGTCGGGTTGGAACCCGGCTCTCTGGTGCTGTGAGGCAGCAACTCTGCCACTGAGCCACCATGTCATTGGAAATGGAAGGTTCTTTGAAGGCCGTAAACCCTGTGGGATATTCCCTGGAAAAGCCCAACTTTTAAGCTTATTTGTTGTTGATTTTTGTGGGATTTAAAAAAAAAATTAGACTCTTTTGCAGCTGTAACATTTCTGGAGAGGCCTAAATGTGCTTGATTTGATGAAGCAATTTATCTCTTGCGCTCTGTGCCGGCACTGTTGCTATGGCAATGGCCCTATTCATCCATTGAGAAGGGCAGTCTCCATTTATAGACCACTTCATGGTATCAAAGAGGACTTAACACTATCTGGATTCCCATTAAAGCCAGCGCCTTTATCATCATTTAACTCAATAGTCAGCGAGGAAGAGAACATTCCACAGGTTAGTTTTGTTCAAAACTAGTCGCTATGGTGACTTGGTTTTGTGGAACTTTCAGGCATTTGGTTTAGTTTAGTTTAGAGATACAGCACGGAAACAGGCCCTTCGGCCCACCGAGTCCGTGCCGACCAGCAACACACTAGCACTATCCTACACACGAGGGACAATTTACAATTTTACCGAAGCCGGTTGACCTACAAGCCTGTACGCCTTTGGAGTGTGGGAGGAAACCGGAGCAACCGGAGAGAACCCAGGTGGTCACAGAGAGAACGTACAAACTCCGTGCAGGCAGCGCCCGTAGCCAGGATCGAACCCGTCACTGCACCACTGTGCCAATTACAGGTGGGATTGGATGAGTAGACTTTGGAGAGAGTAAAAACCCAAAGTGGCGACGAGACACAGGAAGTGAGAGGCAGTTAGTCCGGTCTGTTGGACACACAATGCTGGAGTAACTCAGAGGGACGGGCAGCGTCTCTGGAGGGAAAGGAATAAGTGACGTTTCAGGTCGGAACCTTTCTTCAGAGAAGAAATCTTTTTTTTTTTTTTTCTTTTTTTTTTTAATTTTTGAAAAGCATATGTACAAATAGAAATAAAAGACACATTTGTTACAGAGTTCTTACATAGCTTCAATTTTTAAATTTTTAAAGAGAGAAAATAAAAAAATAAAGAAGAAAGGAAAAAAACCCAAAAAAACTATAAACTATTGGGAAGAGAGACTAAGAGGATTAAAAAAAAAGATATAACTATAAAAATTAAAGGGAGTAGATCCGGGAGACAATAACCACAGTTGTACATCCAACCCCTAACTCAAGTTTCAACTTTTAATTTTAAATTTTTATTTTAGTCCTGTGCCAAACCCATTACTTTTCTAAAAATTCAATAAATGGAGACCATATTTTAAAAAATAACTCAGAGAAGAAATCTGAAGAGTCTGAAGCAGGGTTCCAACCCGATATATCAGCCATTCCTTCTCTCCAGAGATGCTGTCTGATCCACTGAGTTACTCGCTAGTTACATTTTGTGTCTATCTTTGGTGTAAACCAGCATCTGCAGTTCCTTCCCACACATTTAGTAGCGTCCGTGTTGGTTGTCACTAATCTTCAGAGGGGGCTTAAGTCTTCAAAACCCCCGTCTCGCGGTGAGGGGTGGCCATATCCCAACATCAGGCCTGGCTCACACCCTGCAGGGCCGAGAACCAGCCCGGGGGAAGGGACAACCACCGAGCAAGGCCCCTGCTCGCCCAGGAGCGTGGTTGGAGGGAGTCGGTGACTTTGTGGGTGGTGGGTGTAGGGAATGAGCTGCCAGAGGAGGTAGTTGAGGCAGGTACTATAACAATATTTGAAGGACGCGTAGACAGGTACATGGATAGGAAAGGTTTAGAGGGATGTGGATCAAATGTGGGCAGATGGGGCATCTTGGTGGGCTTGGATGAGTTGGGCTGAAGGGCCTGTTTTCTGTGCTTAGTTTAGAGATACAGCGCGGAAACAGGCCCTTTCGGCCCACCGGGTCCGCGCCGCCCAGCGATCCCCGCACACTAACACTGTCCTACACACACTAGGGACATTTTTTACATTTGCCCAGCCAATTAACCTACATACCTGTACGTCTTTGGAGTGTGGGAGGAAACCGAAGATCTCGGAGAAAACCCACGCAGGTCACGGGGAGAACGGACAAACTCCGTACAGACAAGCACCCGTAGTCGGGATCGAACCTGGGTCTCCGGCGCTGCATTCGCTGTAAGGCAGAAACTCTACCGCTGTGTCACTGTGTATGACTCTATGTCTCTATGACTCTCTTTACGTTTGGCATATTTGAACGGTTTGGGCAATATGCAAAACAAAACTTTTAGAGACATAGAGTGATAGTGTGGAAACAGGCCCTTCGGCCCAACTTGTCCACACCGGCCAACATGTCCCAGCTGCACTAGTCCCACCTGCCCGCGTTTGGTCCATATCCCTCCAAACCTGTCCTATCCATGTACCTGTCTAACTGTTTCTTAAACGTTGGGTAGGCCCTGCCTCAACTACCTCCTCTGGCAGCTTAGTTCCATATACCCAACACCCTCTATATGAAAAAGTTACCCCTCGGATTCCGATTAAATCTTTTCCCCTTCCCCTTAACCTATGTCCTCTTCACCTTAAACCTATGTCCTCTTCACCTTAAACCTATGTCCTCTTCACCTTAAACCTATGTCCTCTGGTTCCCCCTCAATTCACCTAGTCAGGGCAAGAGACTCTGAGCATCTACCCGATCTCTTCCTCTCAGGATTTTATACACAAAGCTTGTCACTGTACCTCGGTACACATGACAATAATAAACCTAAAGCTAAATTAATAGTATGGAGCAGAGTTATGGATACCTTGTCCCATTCCTTCCCTCCTGAGATGCTGCCCGACCTGCTGAGTTACTCCAGCATTTTGTGAATAAATACCTTCGATTTGCACCAGCATCTGCAGTTATTTTGTGGAATCTGTGGAATTCTCTGCCTCAGAAGGCAGTGGAGACCAATTCTCTGAATGCATTCAAGAGAGAGCTAGATAGAGGTCTTAAGGATAGCGGAGTCAGGGGGTATGGGGAGAAGGCAGGAATGGGGTACAGATTGAGAATGATCAGCCATGATCACATTGAATGGTGGTGCTGGCTCGAAGGGCTGAATGGCCTCCTCCTGCACCTATTGTCTCTTGTCTATTTTCTTATACTAACTGTGAAGGTCAATGTGCCTTAATGAAGCCTAAAATGTCTGTCTTATGTTAATAGAAGGGTCAGAATTGGCAGAACGTTGCAGTGCGTTTCACCAATTAAGGACCAAGGCATCTGGTACATTTACCTGACAGAGGCAGCTGGAAGTGGCATCACAAGTCTCTTGCACATTCGCCAGCATTGCAGCACATCATGAATCTAGTTATTAGTTGACAGTTTCAGCAAAACGTCCATTTGTCCAGCGCCGTTCATGTCACCAAATGAACGATGGCGGGTCAAGTCTCCGTGACACGCCGCTTACGCCGCCTGGCAGATGTCACGGTCATCAGACCACGTGCAGCAAGGGTCCCGCAAGCATCCGTGAGACCGTGTCGAAACTGGCAATTGCACAAGCTGGTCCACAAAAAGGCACAAAGTGCCGGAGTAACTCAGCGGGTCAGACAGCGTCTCTGGAGAACATGGATAGGATACGATGCAATACGATACCGTAGAACTTTCTTTATCCCAGGAGGGGAATTGTTCTGCCGACACAAGATACACAAGATACATGAAACATGAAACTCAAGTGAAGAGTGGAAAGGATTGGGGATGTGCAAAGATTGGGGGGGGGGGGGGGGTCAGTCTACCCCACGACAGAAGGGGGAAGAGTTGTACAGTTTGATAGCCACGGGGAAGAAGGATCTCCTGTGGCGTTCTGTGGTGCATCTTGGTGGGACCAGTCTGTTGCTGAAGGTGCTCCTCAGGTTGACCTGTGTGTCATGGAGGGGGTGGGCTACATTGTCTAGGATGCTCCGCAGTTTGAGGAGCATCCTCCCCTCCAAGACCACCTCCCAAGGCAGGTGACCTTTCATGTCGGGACCCTTTTCTCGAACTGAAGCGTCACCTGCCCATTGTTCCCCAGAGCAGCTGCCTGATCTTGCCGAGTTAATCCAGCACTTTGCGTCCCTTTGTGTATTAGCCGACATCTGCAGTTCCTTGTTTATACGTAGACGTCTTCAGCAATTGAGGCAGTGAGAGACTTTCAGATCATGACCCTTCCTCAGACTGATGAGAGTCGGGAGGGGGGGTCGGGGGGGAGGAAACGAAACAAGAAGACAGGAAGAGATGAACACAGGCAAGGGGGTTGGGATGAATTGATAGGCAAATGGTTGTGGACAAAGGCCAGAGATGAGATAAATTGTGTGAGACAAAAGGATTGAGGAGACAGCACAGTGGCGCAGCGGTAGAGTTGCTGCCTTACGGCACCAAAGACCCGCGTTCCATCCCGACCGCAGGCGCTGTCTGTGTGGAGTTTGTACGTTCTCCCTGTGCCCACGTGGGTTCCTCCGGGTGCTCCGGCTTCCTCCCACATCATTTTTTTTCCTTCATATTTCATATTTCAGATACAGCGGTAGAATTAGGCCATTCGGCCCATCAAGTTACTCCGCCATTCAAACACGGCTGATCTATCTCTCCCTCCTAGCCCCAAAGACGTGCAGATTTGTAGGTTAATTGGCTTCCACAAATTGATCCCAGTGTGTAGGATGCAAAAACTGGGATAACATGGAACGAGTGTAAATGGGTGATCATTGGTTGGCATGGACCCAGTGGGCCGAAGGGCCTGATACCATGCTGGGTCTCTAAACTAAACTGAACTAAACTCAACGAAGTTGCGAATTGTGAAGCTAGAGGAAGGAATGTAGGGGGAGGGGAGACACTTGGAAGAAGGGGAAGGGTGGGGGGGGGGTGAGTGTTATACGATCTTGTGTAGTATCACTGCCAAAGAATCATAGAGTCAAACAACATGGAAACAAGCTCGTAGGACCAACTTGCCCACACCAAACAAGATGCCCCATCTACACTAGTCCCATCTGCCTACAATTGGCCCATATCCCTCTAAACCTGTCCTATCTATAGACCTGTCTAAATGTTTCTTCAACGTTGTAATAATCCCTGCCTCAACTACCTCCTCTGGCAGCTCGTTCCATACACCCACCACCGTTTGTGTAAAAAAGTTACCCCTCAGATTCCTATTAAATCTTTCCCCCCTCACCATAAACCTACGTCCTTTGGATCTCGATTCCAATACTCTGGGTAAAGACGACTCTGTGCGTCTACCTGATCTATTCCCCTCGTGATCTTGTGCACCTCTATAAAATCTCCCTTTGAGGTCATTACAGATAATACTGAGGTTTCAAAACAGTCGCGTTGTTCTACATCTGCAGTAAACCTACTGTGGAAAGCAATCCAACACTTAAAGCTTGGCTTCACATCAAAGCTAAATCAAGTTAGTCATCTACGCTGGATGGTACAAATGGTAACATGCTTATAAATAATTTATTTCACATAACGATTCTCCCCACTAAGGGAATGTTTCACCTCTGAAGGTCTTTTAATAATTTTAAAGGCTATATTTCAGCTAAAGTTTTCTCCGTTCTCCCCCCTCTTAAATCAGGGAATAATTTGGGGGAATAATTGGTTGGCAGACTTACACTGAAAGTTTAGCAGCATTGTACCGGGACAAATTCAGGCTGCTTCACAAAGCCAGATCCAGAGCCAGCAACATTATGGGGGACCCCTACCACCCCAGCAACGGACTGTTCCAGCTGCTACGGTCAGGAAAACGCCTCCGCTGTCACGCTGTGAAAACAGAGAGGATGAGACGGAGTTTCTTCCCACAGGCCATCCTGTTAACTCTCATATCACCAGGGAATAATTTAATTTACTTTTATATTAATTTATTTTTTGTGTTAAATTTTTTTTTCTCTATTCTGTTTTGTAGTTTTAGCACAATCCGCAGGCGTGGCCACTTTCATTTCACTGCACATCTTGTATATGTATGTGACAAATAAATTTGACTTGACTTGAGTTGAGTTGAAAGTGGGAAGATTGAAGTAGCAACAAGGAGCTGTCGAGCGGGATGAATTATTCATTGGAGAAGAATAAGGGGTAGGCCATTTAGAACTGAGATGAGGAAAATCTTTTTCAGTCAGAGAGTTGTGAATCTGTGGAATTCTCTGCCTCAGAAGGCAGTGGAGGCCAATTCTCTGAATGCATTCAAGAGAGAGCTAGATAGAGCTCTTAAGGATAACGGAGTCAGGGAGTATGGGGAGAAGGCAGGAACGGGGTACTGATTGAGAATGATCAGCCATGATCACATTGAATAGCGGTGCTGGCTCGAAGGGCCGAATGGCCTCCTCCTGTACCTATTGTCTATTGTCTATTAAACCGTGCATAGGTAGCCCTGAACTCTGCGGTGGAGTTGCTGCCTCACAGCGCCAGAGACCCGTGTTCATCCTGACCACGGGAGTTTGTACGATCTCCCCGTGACCGCGTGGGTTTTCTCCAGGTTCTCCGGTTTCCTCCCACACTCCAAAGGCACGCAGGTTTGTAGGTTAACAGGCTTTGGTTACATTTTAAATTTGTCTGGAGTGTGTAGGATAGTGCTAGTATACGCAGTGATCGCTGGTCGGCACCGACTCAGTGGGCTGAGGGGATTTTCTGTGTGCTGTATCTCTAAAATCTAAAGGGTTGGGTTCAGTTCAGTCACGTACAAGGCGAAGAGGTGAACAAAAACGCTGATGGCCAAGGATCCACAATGGTCCGTTGATGGCCGTGGAGGAGATGATAACGAGGTGGTACGAACAGTGAAACTAGCAGGATGACTAGTGTGGGGGAGGGACGGAAAGAAAAGGAGTTCAAGGGTTACTTGATATTTGTCAAATCAGTATTCAAACGGCTGGGTTGTAAGCTGCCCAGGTGAAATATGAGGAGCTGTTCCTCCAATTTGCGTGTGGCCTCAGTCGGTATGTCTTTGGAGCGTGGGAGGAAACCGAAGCAGTCGGAGAAACCCCAAGGGGTCACAGGGAGACCGTACAAACTCTGTACAGGCAGCACCTGTAGTCAGGATCTGGCGCTGTAAGGCAGCAACTCTACCACCGTGCCACTGTTAGAGTTAGTTAGCTTAGCTTATTGTCACGTGTTACCGAGCGACAGTGAAAAGCTTTTGTTGCGTGCTAACCAGTAAGTGGAAAGACAATACATGATTACAATCGAGCCATTTACAGTGCAGATACATGGTAAGGGAATGACGTTAGTCGTAAGGTAAAGCCAGCAAAGTCCATTCAAGGGCAGGCACAAAATGCTGGAGTAACTCAGCGGGACAGGCAGCATCTCTGGAGAGAAGGAATGGGTGACTTTTCGGGTCGAGACCCTTCTTCAGGCTGGTGTCAGGGGAGAGGGAAGTGTAAAGGTGTGAAAACAGGACAAAGGGAATGGAGCTCAAGAAAAATGTAGAATAGATCATTATTAGTTGGGGGAAAGTAACAACAAAGCAAACGGAGATAAAATGTGTTCGGGGACAGTCAGACTGGTCGGAGAACTGGGAAAGGGGAGGGATGGAGAGGGAGGGAAAGCAAGGGTTATTTGAAGTTAAAGAAGTCAATGTGCATACTGCTGGGGTGTCAGCTGCCCAAGTGAAATATGAGGGGTGCTGATCAAGGATAGTCCGAGGGTCACCAACGAGGCAGATAGTAGTTCAGGACCGCTCTCTGGTTGTGGTAGTATAAGTCCAAAGACGTACAGGTATGTAGGTTAATTGGCTGGGTAAATGTAAAAATTGTCCCTAGTGGGTGTAGGATAGTGTTAATGTATGGGGATCACTGGGCGGCACGGACTTGGAGGGCCGAAAAGGCCTGTTTCCGGCTGTATATATATGATATGATATGATGATATGATGATGATAAGAAAATAACTGCAGATGCTGGTACAAATCGAAGGTATTTATTCACAAAATGCTGGAGTAACTCAGCAGGTCAGGCAGCATCTCGGGAGAGAAGGAATGGGCGACGTTTCGGGTCGAGACCCTTCTTCAGACTTCTGGTTGTGGTAGGATGATTCAGGTAATAGCTGGGAAGAAACTGTCCCTGAATCCGGAGGTGTGCGTTTTCACACTTCTGTACCTTTTGCCCGATGGGAGAGGTATTGAAGTGTGAAAATGCACACCTCCAGATTCAGGGACACTGTGCTGCCACTGACAATCACCTGTTAGTGATTACAGCAGGGGTGCTGCTTCTAGATATAGCAGAGGGGCCAGAATTCATCGCCTGCCTGTAACCATTACCACATATCCAGCACGATTACTATTGAAGTGCTGTCTGATTGTGTATATCTTACACTCTAACCAGCAATAGCCCATGGGAATATCCAACTTGCTTTGAGGAGGTCAGCTGTCTTTGGTGGCTGTTTGATCAGACAACCACAAGAGGAATAAATAAAACCTATTGCAGAATGGAGTCAGTCTGTGAGTGGGCTAACACCTAAAAAGGCTAACCTCAAGGCTAACCTCAAGTACCTAACAAGGCCAAGCTCAGTCATGAGCTGCCAAAGTACAGACTTCATGTTACCTGCCCCACCAGAGGGGAGAGGACACTCCCCTTCACTCCACTGCTACACTTCAATCAAGAACGCAAATCGCTCTGTTCCCCGGCCGGCTCTGGGTCTCTCCGGTCATTGTTTAGTTCACCATATTCCGACCTAAAGGCAGAAACTAAAATCTGCTAAACCTGTGGTCAGAACAGTATAGGCTTGTATACACTGGAATTTAGAAGGATGAGAGGGGATCTTATCGAAACGTATATGATTGGACACGTTAGAGGCAGGAAACATGTTCCCAATGTTGGGGGAGTCCAGAAACAGGGGCCACAGTTTAAGAATAAGGGGTAGGCCATTTAAAACGGAGATGAGGAAAAACTTTTTCACAGACAGTTGTAAATCTGTGGAATTCTCTGCCTCAGAAGGCAGTGGAGGCCAATTCTCTGAATGCATTCAAGAGAGAGCTAGATAGAGCTCTTAAGGATAGCGAAGTCAGGGGGTATGGGGAGAAGGCAGGAACGGGGTACTGATTGAGAATGATCAGCCATGATCACATTGAATGGCGGTGCTGGCTCGAAGGGCCGAATGGCCTCCTCCTGCAACTAATGTCTATTGTCTAACAACGAAAAGGTGGACGAGCGAGGGCATTGAAAAACTGCCATCCAGCTTTGACTGCACTGATCGGATTGTGTTCAGGGGAGCAACCACGAGCCTCGATGAGTACACGGACGCTGCGACATCCTATGTCAGCTTTTGCGAGGACAGTTGCATTCCCACTAAGACCCGGATCTGGTTCAACAACGACAAGCCCTGGTTCACAGCAGAACTCAGGCAGCTCCACCAGTCAAAAGATGAGGCCTACAGGAGCGGGGATACAGACCCCTACAGGCAGGCCAACGTACAAGCTGAGAAGAGGAATCGGAGCTGCCAAGGAAAGGTACTCTTGAGAAACTGAGGGGCAAGTTCTCAGCGAATGACCCTTCTTCAGTTTGGAAGGGCTTGCAAGAAATCGCCAGGTACAAGAGGAAAACCCCACGCTCCTTGGACAATATATAAGAAAACAACTGCAGATGCAGGTACAAATCGAAGGTATTTATTCACAAAATGCTGGAGTAACTCAGCGGGTCAGGCAGCATCTCAGGAGAGAAGGAATGGGTGACGTTTCGGGTCGAGACCCTTCTTCAGACTGATGTCAGGGGGGCGGGACAAAGGAAGGATATTGGTGGAGACTGGAAGATAGAGGGAGATCTGGGAAGGGGGAGGGGAAGAGAGGGACAGAGGAACTATCTAAAGTTGGAGAAGTCAATGTTCATACCGCTGGGCTGCAAGCTGCCCAGGCGAAATATGAGGTGCTGTTCCTCCAATTTCCGGTGGGACTCACTGTGACACTGGAGGAGGCCCATGACAGAAAGGTCAGACTGGGAGTGGGAGGGGGAGTTGAAGTGCTCAGCCACCGGGAGATCAGGTTGGTTAAGGCGGACCGAGCGCAGGTGTTGAGCGAAGCGATCGCCGAGCCTGCGTTTGGTTTCGCCGACGTAAATAAGTTGACATCTGGAGCAGCGGATGCAATAGATGAGGTTGGAGGAGGTGCAGGTGAACCTCTGCCCTTCTTCAGACTGATGTCAGGGGGGGCGGGACAAAGGAAGGATATAGGTGGAGACAGGAAGATAGAGGGCTCCTTGGACAATCGTCAGCTGACCAACGACCTGAACGAGTTCTACTGCAGGTTCGAGAGACAGAAACATAACCCCCCCAATCACCACTTCACACGTACTCACAGCCTGACTGCAGTCTGCACAGACTGGGCCCTCGTGCACTACACACCCCCTCTTTGCTGCCCAACGTCAGTCTGGCCACTTCTCCATCTCCAACAACAGAAATTGCGGAGGCGGAGAGGCTATTCAGGAGACAGAAAAGCCGGAAATCTCCAGGACCGGACAATGTTTCCCCCTCTCCCCTCAAGCTCTGTGCCGAACAACTGGCACCGGCCTACACAGACATTTTCAACCAGTCCCTGCAAACCTGCACTGTCCCTGCCTGCTTCAAGGTCTCCACTATTGTCCCTGTACCCAAACAGACAAGGATCACTGGTCTTAATGACTGCAGGCCTGTCGCACTGACCTCTGTAGTCATGAAGACCTTTGAAAGACGTGTGCTGGCCCAGCTGAAAAGCCCCCTGCTGGACTCCCTGCAGTTTGCATACAGGGCCAATAGATCGGTGGATGACGCAGTCAACCTAGGCCTGCACTTCATCCTCCAGCACCTAGACCACAAGGGGACCTATGCCAGGATTCTGTTTGCGGACTTCAGCTCTGCATTTAACACCATTGTGCCAGAGCTACTACACTACAAACTCTCCCAGCTGACTGTGCCTGAACCCCTCTGTCAGTGGATCATCAACTTCCTGACGGACAGGAAGCAGCATGGGAGGCTGGGAAAGCACATCTCGGACCCGCAGACCCTCAGCATAGGAGCACCGCAAGGCTGCGTACTCTCCCCTCTCCTTTACTCTCTCTACACCAACGACTGCACCTCCACGGACTCCTCTGTCAAGCTCCTCAAGTTTGCGGATGACACTACCCTGATTGGACTGATCCAGGATGGGGAGGAATCTGCCTATAGAGGGGAAGTGACACAGCTGGCGTCCTGGTGCCATCGCAACAACCTGGAGCTCAATGCTCTCAAGACAGTGGAACTAATTGTAGACTTTCGACGAGATCTCCCCCTCCCCCCACTCACCATCAACAACACCACAGTCCCATCTGTGGAGTCATTTAAGTTCCTTGGAACCATCATCTCCAGGGACCTTAAATGGGGGGCCACCATCGAGTCCACAGTCAAAAAGGCCCGATTAAAGTCTAAAAGTGTTCAATGAAGTACGTTAAATCAAATGCAATAGGTAGAGCAAGGGGAAAGATAGTGTAAAAAAGAGTTCTCAGCATTGTGGAGCACCAGCTGCAGAGACAATGTCCAATGTCTACAATGGGGTAGGGGTGAATTGGGCAGAATGGCCTTAAGTCAACCCTTATCCACCTATCTTCATCCCAGTGAGACTGAGATGCGAGAGTTACCTGCTTTGGGAATCAAGTTCTTCGTTGAACACTTTTAGTAACGAAAGGATGTGTTGGAAGGAACTGCAGATGCTGGTTTAATCTGAAGATAGACACAAAATGGTGGAGTAACCTAGCGGGCAGGCAGCATCTCTGGAGGGAAGGAATGGGTGACGTTTCGGGTTGAGACGAATCTGGGGAAGTGTCCCGACCCTGAAGCGTTACCCAGTCCTTCTCCCCAGGGATGCCGCCTGAGTGACTCCAGCTTTTTGTGTCCGTAACGAAAGGTTAATGATTAGAGGCATGAGGACATCCGGTTAGCTGGTTAGCCCGAGGCAGAATTCAGAGCTTACAGAATGTCCCAACGAGCACCAGGGCGGAGCCGTCCAAAAGAGGACCCGGTGGCTCAGGATGGGCCCATGGTGGGTGCTGGAGGTCGCACGAGGACGTGCCGCTGAGAACAGGAGGGACCCAGCGTAGTGGGGCCGCTGAGAACAGGAGGGACCCAGCGTAGTGGGGCCGCTGAGAACAGGAGGGACCCAGCGTAGTGGGGCCGCTGAGAACAGGAGGGACCCAGCGTAGTGGGGCCGCTGAGAACAGGAGGGACCCTGCGTAGTGGGGCCGCTGAGAACAGGAGGGACCCAGCGTAGTGGGGCCGCTGAGAAAAGGAGGGAGCCAGCACCGAGAACAACGAGGGACCATTGGGACCACGTTGAACACTGTAACTTTGTCAGCACCCTGTATGTGGCGACTCTTTGCACACTTTGCACAGGGTATACAAAACAAAAATCTGTGACGTGCCACGTGTGATAATAAAGTCACATTCATCATTCATTCATTCATGTGGCACGGTAGCGCAGCGGTAGAGTTGCTGCTTTACAGCGAATGCAGCGCCGGAGACTCAGGTTCGATCCTGTCTACGGGTGCTGCACTGTAAGGAGTTTGTACGTTCTCCCCGTGACCTGCGTGGGTTTTCTCCGAGATCTTCGGTTTCCTCCCACACTCCAAAAACGTACAGGTATGTAGGTTAATTGGCTGGGTAAATGTAAAAATTGTCCCTAGTGGGTGTAGGATAGTGTTAATGTACGGGGATCGCTGGGCGGCGCGGACTTGGAGGGCCGAAAAGGCCTGTTTCCGGCTGTATATATATGATATGATATGATATGTGTTGGCCCTGCTCAGATGGGCTAATGGTGGTGATTCACTCTGGACATTGGACTCACTGTGGACATTGGACTTTGTCTGTGAAACTGTTGCGCTCCAACGCTGAGGAACTATCCTCTGCATTCTGTCCCTGCCCCCGTTTCCACAGCAGAGGTGAAACGTGTAGGCGGTTGCATTTGTTCACATGCTGATGTGTCGACCAGGAGAATGAAAGGCTTTGGAATTGGCTGCAGTTCAACGGAATGTGATTCTCCTACCCACACAGTACAAGCAATGTCTGTTCGAGCGAGACACCTTTATTTAAGCAATTTGGTTTCAATTATCTTTAAGCAATGCAACAGTTTTTCCCCTTTGAAGTATAATATCATCTACTTCCTTGGCTACTATTTAAACCATTGGCTTTGATAATTATTGGATCCCGTCTCAACCACAGGCATCCTTTTCAACCGATGTATAACACCACTGACTTGTATTTACATACTGTTATTAATTCGAACAGCCTTTTTAAATTGAACAGCCTTCGGGTAAATCCCAAACAGTGGTTCCTGTAGTTTTCACTGAGAGGCAATGGAATTGACATAGTAACCATCTTAGGCAACTAATTCACTTAGAAATGGCCCCAGAGGCAGTTGAGTCAGACAGTTAGAGACAGAATTATTTTCTATGTATTAGTTCAGTTTTAGTTTTAGAAGTACAGTGTGGAACAGGCCCTTTGGCCCATCGAGTCTGTGCCGACCAGCGACCACCCATACACTATTCTATCCTACAATACAATACAATACAATATATACAATACAATACAATATATCTTTATTGTCATTGTACCCAGGGGTACAACGAGATTGGGAATGCGCCTCCCATACGATGCAATAATTTAAGTAATTAACAGCAACCCAACGAAACGAAACAATTGTAACAGTTTTTAGACAGGGTAAAGTGCAAGTTGATCTATGCGTTGTGGCCATCCGGCTCAGCAGGACCGGTTCATAGCAGCTATGGCCCTGAGGATGAAGCTGTTCCTGAGTCTGGAGGTGCGGGCGTAGAAGGCCTTGTATCGTCTGCCCGATGGAAGGAGTTCGAACAGACTGTTGCAGGGGTGTGAAGAGTCTTTGTGGATGCTGGTGGCTTTTCTGAGGCATCGTGTGTTGTAGATGACCTCCAAGTCTGGTAGCTGTGTTCCGATGGCCCTCTGAGCTCTATGGACTACCCGCTGTAGAGCTTTCCTTTCTGCCTCCGTGCAGCTGAGGTACCACACAGGGATGCCATGTGTTAGGATGCTCTCTATGGTGCAGCGGTAGAAGGTCGTCAGCAGCTGTTGGGGTAGACCAGACTTTTTCAGTGTTCTTAAGTAGAACAGTCATTGTTGTGCCTTCTTGACCAGCGCAGCGGTGTTAGTGGACCATGTTAGGTCCTCCGAAATGTGAGTGCCCAGAAACTTGAAGCTGGACACTCTCTCCACACTGTCCCCATTGATAGAGATCGGGGCATATTCCCCGTTATGTGACCTACGGAAGTTGATGATCAGCTCCTTGGTCTTGGTGGTATTTAGGGACTTGGGGGCAATTTTACAGAAGACAGTAAGTCTACAAACCTGCGGTATTTTGGTCTTCTGCCTCCTTTTGAACCATCATCTAAATCCAAGGCACCATCGTTTCTACAACCAAACTCAAACCTTCAGACTGTACGTTGGGGCTACAGCGCGGAAGCAGGCCCATCGTCCCACCGAGTCCATGCCGACCAGCGATCACTAGCACTAGCACTATACTACACACCAGGGACACTTTACAGAAGCCAATTAACCTACAAAACAAGAGGAGTTGAGTATAGGAGCAAAGAGGTCCTTCTGCAGTTGTACAGGGCCCTAGTGAGACCGCACCTGGAGTACTGTGTGCAGTTTTGGTCTCCAAATTTGAGGAAGGATATTCTTGCTATTGAGGGCGTGCAGCGTAGGTTTACAAGGTTAATTCCCGGAATGGCGGGACTGTCGTATGTTGAAAGACTGGAGTGACTAGGCTTGTATACACTGGAATTTAGAAGGATGAGAGGAGATCTTATCGAAACGTATAAGATTATTAAGGGGTTGGACACGTTAGAGGCAGGAAACATGTTCCCAATGTTGGGGGAGTCCAGAACCAGGGGCCACAGTTTAGGAATAAGGGGTAGGCCATTCAGAGCTGAGATGAGGAAAAACTTTTTCAGTCAGAGAGTTGTGAATCTGTGGAATTCTCTGCCTCAGAAGGCAGTGGAGGCCAATTCTCTGAATGCATTCTAGAGAGAGCTGGATAGAGCTCTTAAGGATAGCGGAGTCAGGGGGTATGGGGAGAAGGCAGGAACGGGGTACTGATTGAGAATGATCAGCCATGATCACATTGAATGGCGGTGCATTGTCGAAGGGCCGAATGGCCTCCTCCTGCACCTATTGTCTACTGACCAGTGATCCCTGCACAATAGTATTATCCTACACACACGAGAGTTTTTTTGCTGAAGCCAATTAGCCTATGAACCTGCACGTCTTTGGAGTGTGGGAGGAAACCGGCGCTCCTGGAGAAAACCCACGCAGGTCATGAGGAGAATGCACAAACTCAGTGCAGACAGCACCAGTAGTCAGGATCGAACCTGGATCTGTGGTGCTGTGAGGCAGCAACTCTACTGCGCCACTGTGTCGTAAAAGATGGTTTGGCGGGACACCACGCCAACAAAAATGTTTCCGTGTAGCTCGGTACATGTAGGTTTATAATAACCCTAAAGCTAAACTGTGCCACAGTTGGCAAACACATCAGATATTATGCTCTGTGTGGGATTCACAGGCTCGAAGGGCCGAATTGCCTCCTCCTGCACCTATTGTCTATTGACTATTGTCTAAAACTGCCCGCCTTTGGGATGAGGTAGGAAACCGGAGCACCCGGAGAAAACCCACGCGGTCACAGTGAGAACGTACAAACTCCGTATAGGTCAGCGATCAGGATCACTTGGTCAGGGGTCGAACGCGGGTCTACTGGCGCTGTAAGGCAGCACGGCGCCGCCCACTCTAATCGAATCTCCCATTTAATTTGAGTGGAGCTCGCACCCAGGGAACAGGGAAGAGCATGTCATCAAGCTGCCAAAGTGGTGGGACTTGATAGTTGTACATTGACCAGATGAAGTTGTCATATCTCTTGTGAGAAGTCATTCAAATATGAAAAACTGTTCAACATAAAACCGCCTCAGTGGGGTATTATTCTGCAATGAAAGAGGTTGAAGCTGGTGCAGAATTGTGGAATAAACTCGACCAAGTGGACCCGTTGGGCCCAAACCTCTCCTGCATTGGTGCAGCACCCTCTCCTCCCCTCCCTCCCCCTCCCCTCCCCCCCACCCCATCCCTCAACCCCCCTTATCCTCCCCCCTCCCCTCTCTCCCTCCCCTCCCCCTCCCTCCCTAGGAGATAGATTTAAACTTAAAAATGTGAATAACTTTAGAAATATAACGCAGATTTCAATGAAACTTCTTCCATTAGCACCAAAAGGACGACGGTGAGTAAGGTGGGCCTAAAATTGTCGCGCTATCGTGCACCGTGTTGGCTGTAGTTCAGGAACAAACAAACAAACAAACGAGAGTTTTAGTATATAGATGTCTACATGCACACTTGTATATAACCTGTAGATATTACTCTGATTGGAGGAAGAGCACCTCATATTTTGCTTGGGCAGCTTACACCCCAGCAGTATGAACATTGATTTCTCTAACTTCAAGTAACCCTTCTTCCCCCCCCCCCCTTCTCTCCCCGTCCCTCCCCCACCCTCATTGCCGTACTAGTTTCACTGTCGTCCTGTTGAGTTTCACTGTCTGCATGACTCGCTATCACCAAGCCCACAGCCAACAATGGACCATTGTGGGCTCCGCCTTTCCTTGATCATCGTTACTTTTGGCATATCTTTCATTCATTTGTTCTATGTTCCTTCTGTGTCTCTCGTTTCCCTCTCCCCTGACTCTCAGTCTGAAGAAGAGTCTCGACCCGAAACGTCACCTATTCCTTCTCTCCAGAGATGCTGCCTGACCCACTGAGTGACTCCAGCACTTTGTGTCGATCTCCGACTATTATTCTGATAAGCAGCCCAATACACTGTGTTACAGTTTTAGATTAGAACTAATTTATTCCATTAACGCTGGCAGGGTGCAGGCAACCGTGACTTTACAAATTGTTTGCTTTTATATGTTACAAACAGAATGAGAAATATTCTCTTTAAAGACAATGCAGCAAATCCCTACGAGATGACCAATTTGCCAAATTTTTAAAATAAAATAATTCAATTACCTAAAAGCATTTGAACAATGACGAAGATGAAATAAACTGTCATTAAGTTTATAATTATCGAGCTATTACCAAATTTATGGCATCAAAACAATAGTGAAAATGTTCATTTAAATGGCGCATTAAACTTTGAATACCATTTTACAGATCAGTGATCAGATTACACATGGGTGTGGAGCCAAAAAGAGAGATATTAAGAGGGGCTGGCTACAAGCCGAGATGAAAAGTGTTTTAAAACATTCAGTAGGTTTGGGGACGATTGGTTTGGTCAGGGAATGATTAATTCCTGAACTCTGATCATGACTAATCTGTTGAATATGTCTCGCGGTGGCGCGGCGGGTAGAGCCGCTGCCTCACGGCGCCAGAGACCCGGGTTCCATCCTGACCTGGGGAGCTGTCTGTGCGTGTGGAGTTTGTGCACATTCTCCCTGTGACTGCGTGGGTTTCGTCCGGGTGCTCCGGTTTCCTCCCACACTCCAAAGGACGTGCGGGTCCGTTGGTTAATCGGCCCTATGTAAATTGCCCCCTAGTGTGTAGGGACTGGATGAGAACGTGGGATAGCATGGAAATAGTGAGAGTGGCCGATGGCTGGTTGGCATGGAACCACCTCCTCCGGCAGCTCGATCCATACACCCACCACCCTTTGTGTAAAAAGAGTTGCCCCTCAGCTTCCTATTAAATCTTTCCCCCTCACCTTCAACCTATGTGCTCTGGTTCTTCATTCCCCTACTCTGAGGCTTAACCTTGTGGACCGAATGGCCTGCTTCTGTGCTGTCCATTGCTGGGGAGGTGTGCGCCCCATTTTAAAGGGCAGGGAGGGGTTATCTGTCCGCGTGGGGGTTTAGTTTAGTTTAGAGATACAGCACAGAAACAGGCCCACCGAATCCGCACCGACCAGTGATCCCGCACATTAACACTATCCTACGCACACTAGGGACAATTTACAATGATACCACGTGTACAAACCAGGTTTGATCCTGACTAGAGCCGTTGTCTGTACGGAGTTTGTTCGTTCTCCCTGTGACCGCGTGGGTTTTCTCCGGGTGCTCTGGTTTCCTTCCACGCTCCAAAGAGGCGCATGCGGGTTTGTAGGTTAATTGGCCTCTGTAACTTAACCGACAAACCTGTACGCCTCTGGAGTGTGGGAGGAAACCGAAGATCTCGGAGAAAACACATGCCGGTCACGGGGAGAATGTGCAAACTCCGTACTTAATTCTAGCCTTAGAGGGAGTACAGAGAAGGTTCACCAGATTGATCCCTGGGATGGCAGGACTTTCATATGAAGAAAGACTGGATAGACTAGGCTTATACTCGCTGGAATTTAGAAGATTGAGGGGGGATCTTATAGAAACATATAAAATTCTTAAGGGGTTGGAGAGGTTAGATGCGGGAAGATTGTTCCCGATGTTGGGGAAGTCCAGAACCAGGGGTCACAGTTTAAGGATAAGGGGGAAGTCTTTTAGGACCGAGATGAGAAAACATTTTTTCACACGGAGTGGTGAATCTGTGGAATTCTCTGCCACAGAAGGTAGTTGAGGCCAGTTCATTGGCTATATTTAAGAGGGAGTTAGATGTGGCCCTTGTGGCTAAAGGGATCAGGGGGTATGGAGAGAAGGCAGGTACGGGATACTGAGTTGGATGATCAGCCATGATCATATTGAATGGCGGTACAGGCTCGAAGGGCCAAATGGCCTACACCTGCACCTATTTTCTATGTACGGACAGCATCCGTAGTCGGGATTAGACCCGGGTCTCCGGCGCTGCAAGCGCTGTACGGCAGCAACTCTACCGCTGCGCCGCCCGTGTGCGCCCGGTCGGCTTGGGGTCTCTGTGATCCACCTGGTGACCTTCTGCTCTCTCCCTGCCCTCTTCCATCAGAGTCAAGCAATGAGAATTGTGCGGACCATCGGACAGGCCTTCGAGGTGTGCCACAAGCTAAGCCTCCTGCACACGGAGGAGACCGCGCCCAGAGAGGAGGAGGAGGAGGAGAGTGAGGAGAGCGTTGAGGACAACAGCGTCTCAGGTTTGTGTTCACTATGTTCCATTGGCGGGCTTTGTTTTTTTCCCACGTTTATTTTTTCAGAGATACACCGCCCCTTCGGCCCACTGAGACCGTGCCGACCAGCGATCGCCCGCACACTAGTTCTATCCTAGGGGCAATTCACAGAGGCCAATTAACCTGCACGCACCTCGTTGGAGTGTGGAAGGAAACCGTAGCACCCGGTGAAAACACACGCGGTCGCAGGGAGAACGAACAAACTCCAGAGAGACAACGGCTCTAGTCAGGATCAAGCCCGGGTCTCCGGCACTGTGAGGTTGTGCCGCCACTCGACCACTGCGACGTTGTGCCGCCCGTTTCTTGAGCAAAGCACAAAGTGCTGGCGTAGCTCAGCAGGTCAGGCAGCATCGCTGGAGGGAATGGACAGGTGACATTTTGGGTCGGGACCCTTCTTCAGTCCAATTGTAGTAGGGTCGGGTGGGGGCATGAAAGCTGGAAAAGGGAGGTGGTGGCAGCACAAAGCTTGGCAAGTGATTGCTGGGAGAAAAACATGCAAACTCCACACAGGCAGCACCCGAGGCCAAGACCGAACCCAGGTCTCTCGCTCTGTAACAGAGCAACTCTACCGCTGCGCCGCTGTGCCGCCCAAATTGTTAATTGAATATGGGTTTGGAGGCAAATTACTGGTTGAAATGCAAAAAAATGTAGGGAGATCCGATCTCGGTTGTGCCCAAAAGATGCCTCAAAGTCTTTAGAAGTCGAAGATCTCATACATGTCAGGAAAAAGAGACAAAGTGCTGGAGTAATTCAGCGAGGCAGGCAACATCTCTGGAGAGCATGGAGCATGAATAGGTGATGTTTCGGATTGGGAACTTTCTTCCCGACCTAAAAGGGGCCTAACCATGTTCTCCGGAGATGCTGAGTTGCTCCAGAGGAGGAACCCGAAGATCTCAGCGATAACCCACGCGGTCACGGGGAGAACGTACAAACTCCGTACAGACAGCACCCGTAGTCGGGACCCAACCTGGTATGCGCTGTAAGACAGCAACACTACCGCCGCGCCACCTGGCCCAATGGCCTAATTCTGTTCCTATGTCTTATGATCTCATGAATGGAAATTAAGCCTAGCATTTTGCCAAAGTCGATTTTAACACGACGATTTAGTCATTTGGAATCAAGATTGTGGGCACGGCAGTTTGTTGTCTTATTGTAATAAGATCCGTCACTGGTAAATGGCCCAGTATAACATGTACAGTATACTTAAACAGGTGATTAATGCTGCAGTTTCTACCTGCTCAGAAGCTTATCAATCTTTTTCATCTGAACAAACAGACTAATACCTGCTCTTTACCCAGTGCTGGGCGCCTGCCAGTGTAAATATCCTACTTCAGTTGTTATAAATGGACCTATTACTATTAACACCAAACACCATTAACTGAGTAAAGTTATAATGATTCGCCTCAGTGAGCCTGCAGAACATTGTCGTGTGGACCAGCCCCATGGCAAGGAAAAGCACCAGTGATTTCATAAGTTCACAAGTCATAGGAGCAGAATGAAACCATTCGGCCCATCAAGTCTACTCCGCCATTCAATCATGGCTGATCTATCCCTCTCAACCCCATTCTCCTGCCTTCTCCCCATAGCCTTGACATCCACATTAATCAAGCATCTATTAATCTCCGCTTTAAAAATACCCATTGCCTTCTTTGGCAATGAATTCCATAGGTTCACCACCCTCTGACTAAATAAATTCCTCTTGGTCTCCTTTCGTTCGGTTTGGTTACCGCGAAGGTAGAGTAGGGCCTACCATCTTGACCCGAAACATCACCTATCTAGGTTCTACAGCAATGCTGCCTGACCCGCTGAGTCACTCCAGCACTTTGTGTCTTTTTTAGCAGACCAGTGACTGCAGTTCCTTTTATATCTACATTTATCATTCGGCTTGTTCGGGCAGGAAATCAGACAGGGTGGCTACGCAATAACAAAATGAACAGTGGATTGCACAGCGGTAGAGTTGCTGCCTTACAGCGCCAGTGACCCGGGTTCGATCCTGACTACTGTCAGTATGTGTAGTTTGTACGTCCTACCCGTGGCCTGCGTGGGTTTTCTCCGGGTGCTCCAGTTTCCTCCTGCACTCCAAACACGCACAGGTTTGTTGGCTAATTGGCTTGGTAAAATTGCAAATTGCTTCGAGTGTGTATGATAGTGCACGGGGTGATCGCTAGTCGGCACGGACTTAGTGGGCCGAAGGGCCTGTTTCCGTGCTGTATTTCTAAACTAAACTAATGTGGAGAGGAAAGGTTTAGAGGGATACTAGACCAAGTGGACCCGTTGGGCCCAAACCTCTCCTGCATTGGTGCAGCATCCTGTCCTCCCTCCCTCCCCTCTCTCCTCAACCCTCCCCCCTCTCCCTTCTCCCCCACTCCCCCCTCCCTCCCTCCTCCCCTCCCCCCCCCCTCCTTTTAAACCTTAAAATGTGAATATCTAAAAATATAACACCGATTTCAATAAAACTACTTGCATGATCACTAAAGGGACAATGGTGAGTAAGGTGGGCCTAAAATTGTCGCGTTATCGTGTACCGTTTTGGCTGAAGGTCAGACACAAAGAAGATAACAAACGAGAGTTTTAGTATATAGATGGGCCAAATGCAGGCAAATGGGACCTGCAGAGATGGGCCATCTTGGTTGGCATGGATGAGTTGGGCCAAAGGGCCTGTTTCCATGCTCTATGACTCTATGGCTCTAAATAAACATCAAGGCTATTTTCAACGTCCGACTGCAGAAGTTAAGTTTTCAGTTTAGAGATTAGGCGAGGAAAGAGGTTCCTCGGCCCATCGAGTCCACACTGACCAGTGATCCCCGCACATTAGCACTATCCTACACACTAAGGTCGATTTACAATTTTACGAAGCCAATTCACCTACAAGCCTGCACGTCTTTGGAGTGTGGGAGGAAAATGGATCACCCGGAGAAAACCCGCGCGGTCACGGGGAGAACGTGCAAACTCCGTACAGAAAAAGACACGTAGTCAGGATGGAACCCGGGTCTCTGGCGCTGTGAGGCAGCAGCTCCACCTGCTGCACTGCCGTGCTGTGTCTTTTAGATGTGGTCCATCTTGTCCGCAGTGGAAAGATCAGCTCCCTACATTTTTATATTTCAGCAAGTTATTTGCCTCCAAACCTATTTTCACTCTTCAGTTGAAGATAGACGCAAAGTTTTGGAGTAACTCAGCGGGTCAGGCAGCATCTCTGGAGAGAAAGAATAGATGACATTTCGTGTTTGGAACCCTTCTTCAGACCGGAAACGTCACCTGTCCTTTTTTCCCAGAGATGCTGCCTGACCCGCCGAGTTACTCCAGCACTTTGTGTCTATCTTCAGTATAAACCAGCATCTGCAGTTCCTTCCGACACATTCTGTTCTTCAGTTGATCTAAATCTCTGCAATGTTGACAGTGATGAATTCTTTGCTGTTTAATCTTGAAACCAGCTCCGCACCAGGCTGGGACGGAGAGGGAAGGTTCCGAAGAGACGGACATTGATGCGGTCGACCCTCCCCTGCACGACGGCACAGGGGGTGACTTTAGCCGCGGTGTGACGGACTTGGACGCGGTCCGAAGCGAAGCGGACCTTCACAAGGCCTACAAGGTAAACCCCTCCAGTAGCTTTTCCCACGTTCAGGCAGGCTGGCTCTGTTGACAGCCGGATCCATAGCAACCACTTTCCCCTGTGGATGAACTGTCGTGCTGCTAATCCTCTTTTAATGCTTTTGCTGCCAGTTCCAAGGGGTATGTGTTCTTCTCCTTGTTGACAAAACCACAAGCATGTCTAAACCAGTTAATTTGCTACATTTACAGAGTGGCTGATGCCTCACGACAAGCCGGCAGCATTCGATGGATGTTCCTGCATGGTGTTGGGCCTAGTCTCCACGCAGAAGCCTGGCAGTGTTAGTTCATTAGTTCCCAGCTCGGCCTAAGCTAGCAGAAACCAGGGCAAAGCAAACCTTTACCAGGGTAAAGTCTTCAAGGCACAGATAGACACAAAGTTCTGGAGTAACTCAGTAGGTCAGGCAGCATCTCAGGAGAGAAGGAATGGGTGACGTTTCGGGTCGAGACCCTTCTTCAGTCTGAAGAAGGGCCTCGACCCGAAACGTCACCCATTCCTTCTCTCCTGAGATGCTGCCTGACCTGCTGAGTTACTCCAGCATTTTGTGAAATAAATACTTTCGATTTGTACCAGCATCTGCAGTTATTTTCTTACAACACTTGTTGGGTTGTTGATAGTTACTTCAGCACTTTACTCAAAATTGTTTGCTCGAAGTTCAAGCATCTGGGGTTGCACGGTGGCAGAGCAATAGAGCTACTGCCTCACAGCGCCAATGACCCGGGTTTGATCCTGACTACGGGCGCCGTCTGAACGGAGTTTGTACGTTCGCCCCGTGACCTGCGTGGGTTTTCTCCGAGTTCTTCGGTTTCCTCCCACACTCCAAAGACGTACAGGTTTGTAGGTTAATTGGCAAGGTATAAATGTCAATTGTCCCTAGCGTGTGTAGGATAGTGTAAAGGTGTGGGGATCACTGGTTAGTGTGGACTCGGTATACGCTCTGTGAATCTAAAACTAAAAATTAAAATTAAAAATCTGCAATTTCATAAATTCATGTGTCACAGGAGCTGAATTAGGCCATTCAGCCCATCAAGTCTACTCTGCCATTCAATCGTGGCTGATCTGTCTTTTCCTCTCAACACCATTCTCCTGCCTTCTCCCCATAACCTTTGAGTTAGGAAGAAGACTGAAAAGCTGGATTTTTAGGGTGGTTACCTCTGGATTGCTTCCAGTACCTCATGCTGGTGAGGGCAGGAACAGGGATATAGGGGATCTGAATGTGTGGCTGAGGGGCTGGTACAGGGAGCAGGGATTTAGATTTCTAGACCACTGGGATCTCTTCTGGGGTAGGGGTGACCTTTACAAAAGGGACTGGTTACACTAACTGGTGGGGGACCAACATTCTGGCAGGCAGGTTTACCAGTGCTACACGGGTGGGTTTAAACTAAATAGCGGGGGGGAAGAGAGTACAGGAAATGTTACAAAAGACTCCCGAATTATTGGGAAGGAAAGTTCAAGAAGAGATAAGAGAGTAAGGTCAGGGGCAATAGTGACCGGTGTGAGAGGGGAGGTGAATACCGAATTAAAGTGTTATATATGAATGCGCAAAGTATAAGAAATAAAGTGGATGAGCTTGAGGCTCAGTTAGACATTGACAAGTATGATGTTGTGGGAATTACAGAGACATGGCTACAAGAGGACCAGGGATGGGAACTGAACATTCAGGGGTACACAACATATCGAAAAGACAGACAGGTGGGCAGAGGGGGTGGGGTCGCTCTGTTGGTAAGGAATGAAATTCAGTTCCTTGCGAGGGGTGGCATAGAATCAGGAGATGTAGAATCAGTATGGATAGAACTGAGGAATTGTAAGGGTAAAAAGACCCTAATGGGAGTTATCTACAGGCCCCCAAACAGTAGTCTGGATATAGGGTGCAAGTTGCATCAGGAGTTAAAATTGGCATGTCGCAAATGTAATGCTACGGTGGTTATGGGAGATTTCAACATGCAGGTAGAATGGGAAAATCAGGTTGGTAATGGACCCCAGGAAGGGGAGTCTGTAGAGTGCCTCCGAGATGGATTCTTAGAGCAGCTTGTACTGGAGCCTACCAGGGAGAAGGCAATTCTGGATTTAGTATTGTGTAATGAACCTGATTTGATAAGGGGGTAGAGTATTGTCATGGATAGAAAATTGGTTGGCAGACAGGAAACAAAGAGTAGGGATTAACGATTCCCTTTCAGAATGGAAGGCAGTGACTAGTGGGGTGCCGCAAGGCACGGTGCTGGGACCGCAGCTATTTACAATATACATTAATGATTTAGATGAAAGAATTAAAAGTAACATTAGCAAATGTGCAGATGATACAAAGCTGGGTGGCAGTGTGAGCTATGAAGAGGATGCTATGAGGCTGCAGGGTGACTTGGATAGGTTGGGTGAGTGGGCAGATGCATGGCAGATGCAGTATAATGTGGATAAATGTGAGGTTATCCACTTTGGTGGCAAGAACAGGAAGGCAGATTATTATCTGAATGGTGTCAGGTTAGGAAAAGGGGAAGAACAACGAGACCTGGGTGTCCTTGTACATCAATCACTGAAAGTAAGCATGCAGGTACAGCAGGCAGTGAAGAAAGCCAATGGCATGTTGGCCTTCATAATGAGAGGAATTGAGTATAGGAGCAAAGAAGTCCTTCTGCAGTTGTACAGGGCCCTGGTGAGACCACACCTGGAGTACTGTGTGCAGTTTTGATCTCCAAATTTGAGGAAGGACGTTCTTGCCATAGAGGGAGTGCAGCGTTGGTTCACGAGGTTAATTCCTGGGATGGCGGGACTGTCATATATTGAAAAAATGGAGCGACTGGGCTTGTATACACTGGAATTTAGAAGGATGAGAGGGGATCTTATTGAAACATATAAGATTATTAAGGGGTTGGACACACTAGGGGCAGGAAACATGTTCCCGATGTTGGGGGAGTCTAGAACCAGGGGTCACAGTTTAAGAATAAGGGGTAGACCATTGAGAACGGAGATGAGGAAGAACTTTTTCACCCAGAGAGTTGTGAAGCTGTGGAATTCTCTGCCTCAGAAGGCAGTGGAGGCCGATTCTGTGGATGGTTTCGAGTTAGATAGAGCTCTTCAAGATAGCGGAGTCAAGGGATATGGGGAGAAAGCAGGAACGGGGTACCGATTGTGGATGGTCAGCCATGATCACAGTGAATGGCAGTGCTGGTGCGAAGGGCCAAATGGCCTCCTCCTGCGCCTATTGTCTATTGCCCGTTATAAAGGTACGTCCTTTTATTCTGAGGCAACATCCTCTCCACAACCAGTCTATACAGGCTAACTATTCGGTAAGTTTCAATGAATTTGCTGTAGTTTAGTTTAGTAATACAGCACTAATAACAGGCCGTTTGGCCCACTGAGTCCATGCCGACCAGCAATCCCCATACACTAACACTATCCCTCACACTAGGGACCATTTACAATCTTTACCGAAGCCAATTAACCTACAAACCTGCACGTCTTTGGAATGTGGGAGGAAACCAAAGCACCCGGGGAAAACCCACGAGGTCACAGGGAGAATGCACAAACTCCGTACAGACAGCACCGGTAGTTGGGATCGAACCCGGGTCTCTGACACTGTAAGGCAACAACTCTACCATTGTGCCACCGTGCCTCATCATTCTAAACTGCAGCGCGTACAGGCCCAGTGCTGTCAAACGCTCATCATATTTTAACCCAATCATCCTGGGGGATATTCTCGTTGATTCGTAAAATGGAGTTCCCTGTGTCTCCATTTTATTTTGTTTCCATTTGGATTTAAACAGGGGGCCTCCTCTTTGCGGGCGGCACGGTTCAATCCTGACTATGGGCGCTGTCTGTACGGAGTTTGCACGTTCTCCCCCTGACCTGCGTGGATTTTACCTGCGATCTCCGGTTTCCCCCCACACTCCAAAGACGAACAGGTTTGTAGGCTAATTGGCTATGGTAAAATTGTAAATTGTCCCTAGTGTGTGTAGGGTAGTGCAGGGCCGGATTAAGCTAGCCTGTAGCTAGGATTAAGGGCCTGTAGCTGGGGTTGCCAACTTCCTCACTCCCAAATACGGGACAAGGTGCCGTCACCGCCCCGCGCCCCATGTGACCTCACCCAGCCAACAGCCACTTGCTCCCGCTCCATCAATAGCGGCCGCCCGGGCCGGGAGGCGGGTTGCTATGCAACCTCCGTTAGGCATCGCCCGGGCCTACACTGTCGGGAGGTAGACACAAAAATGCTGGAGTAACTCAGCAGATCAGGCAGCATCTCGGGAGAGAAGGAACGGGTGACGTTTCGGGTTGAGAACCTTCCGAAGGGTCTCGACCCGAAACGTCACCCATCTTCTGCTGGATCTCCATGAGGCAAGGACTTCACCATGGACGACGAGGGCAACGGAAGTATCCACAAACTGAAGGAGAAGGCGGAGAAGAGGAAGGGGCGAGGATTTGGCTCTGAGGAAGGCGCTTGATCTACGCAGCGAGAAGACTACGACTCCGTGGGGCAAGAGGGCGACGAGCCGGGCCCTCAACACTCGGTGGTTCCTGTTTGTGACCGGGGTCCACGGGGAAGCCACCGAGGAGGAAGGACAGC